>NW_027273355.1:0-14317 GCF_040938485.1 Diadema antillarum
TCTTTATAAAGTTTGGCTCGATTTCTTGTGTTTGGATTTGTATGATATTTGCTTTCGTTCTTACGATTGTTGAAAGTTTCAACTCCATTACCATGCACGATTGCCCCTGCACTAGTGAAGATAGCATTATATAGCGAACAGTTGTATATGCCACTTCAAGGTGAACGTTACTGATTTTCAGTTTCACGGATCAGTTGCCGTGTATACAATGAGCGACGGATTGGGATGTACTGAATAGAGCATTATGAAAATTGCGAGCCATTTCCTTTCAGAGAGGGAAGAGCGGGGGAGTGGAGGTACAGGTGGAGGCCGAACTGAATAAATGTTACTTTTCATGCCAGGTAGATTTAGCAAAAATGATCAATGTTAATGGTCTTCTGTAAGCACTGTTTTGAATACACAAACTGTCTCATGCATTAAAGTATCTTCACTATATGTCTTGTACGCTCATGTGTGTGTGTGTGTGTGTGTGTCAAAGAGATTAATCTTTGATTTACCGCACGATAATTTTCCTTTGTTTGATTACGCAGATATAGTGTATGATTCCTCCCACCTGAAATATACCGATTCACTCTACTGCAGAAATTACAAAACAGGGCTGGTAGAATAATATTTAAGTCCGTATAAACATATGGATATCCAATCATGAATTACATCAAATTTTGAACTGGGAATCCCTAGAATCTCGCCGTAGTAAACATACTATATCTTTGGTGTATAAAAGTTTAAATGGTCTCAGTGCACCATATATGCAAAATTAATTTCAATTAGTTTCACATCCATACAATTTACGCTGCTATGGAAATCTGTCCTTACCAAAGCCTCACACTGATTATTGTAAAAGAATGTTTTCATATCGTGGAGCTTCCTGTTTTAATGATTTACCACGTGATGTTAAATTTTTAACTTCATATAATTTGTCTCTTAAAGAAACTGATCAATATATACCAAAATGGCTTTAATGGATTAATATGATTATATATATATATATATATATATATATATGTATATAAAGGTATCGTGGATATTTTGGGCGGGGAGGGGGGAGAGTGAGTCATAATGATTGGATAATTGGGGTTGCAATTTATTTGATTCAACTGATAGGTGTCAGATGTATGTGTCCATTTTTTTTTCTTATCTTAATCTTAATTTTTTGGTTTGATTTAAGACTTATCGATTTTCTTCATTATTATGTATTTATGTCTTTATCATTTTGTGTATCACAACATTGTTATTTCTAGGACCCCTCTGGAAAACAGCTGTGTTATGACAAACATAGCTGAGTAGGGCTATCATTCCGTTCATTTTATGTACTATTTTGTTTATGCAATGATTACATGTGACTTTTTAACGGAAAATAAATTCAAATAAATAAAAATAAAATTTAAACTATTGAAAGAGCAATTACCCAACCTGAAAGCACAATCTCACAAGATGAATGGCAGCACACTAGAGAAAAGACTCATTTTTTTTTTATTTAACTTGACTGATGGTTGTATAGGTGTCATTCTTTTTCATCAGATTCTTAAAAAAAACTACCTATCTAAACGCAACTTACATTAATATGCAGATGTCAAGTTTTCATGAAAATGTTTGATACATATTAAAATGAAACGTTCATGTCACTATTGACTTAAAAAAAAGATATAATAATATTTGCGAGCGCAAGCAGGCCTATAGGCTTCCCGTTGTATACAGTAATTGCTATAGCTGTATACTGTGCGTTCAATGAGACGTTTTTTTTCCTTTTATTTGTTTATTGTACCCCACTGATGTGTGCGCGCAAACTCTCCATTTGCTATACAATATGTCCTTGGTAGGAATGTTTATGGTCTTGCGTGTGCCTGCGTGCGCGTATCATGTACAAAAATACCCGTGAAAGATACTTTCCCAATGTTATTTGAATAATGATCAATAAATCAATGCGAAAATGTCAGTGTGTGTATCTTTATGCATGTGTGTTTGTGACTGTGTATGAGAAAGAGGAAGAGATAAAGAAAAAAATTAGAGATAGGCGAGAGAGAAGAGAGGTGAAAGAGAGAGAGAGAGAAAAAAAAAGAGGTGTGTTTATCAGCATAGTTCAGTTGGTAGGCCCTATATTATGCGTAGATATTCTTTGTAATGATTATAATTGCCTGTTGGAAATGACAAGTAGTTTGTATAGTGACAGCTCGCAGCATAGATGCATAGGTGCCCCTTTTATAGCCATGAAAGTCATTATAATAAATGTTTGCTGCTCTGTTAAAGTTTCTTCAATCCGTCATACGGTATAAGAACAACTTACCGTATTATGGATCTATTCCTAAATGCCACGAGAGCCGCAAGGGTTAATGGCAATAGTGTCGATAATTACATGCACGGAATAGAAAATAGCTGGATGCTCTATACCTGCATATTATAGACCACTATCTTCGACAATATAATCCGTTAAACCTGTCAGCATTTTGTCATGTGTTGTATTAAAAAAACTTTTAAAAAATGTAAATGTGTAGAGACATACATTGTAATAATTGCATGTACATGAAACGTAATTTCTTGTGTCATTTTTATATCATCATTCCATTGATCTTACACAGGTAACATTTGCTTTTATGCTTTGATTTCCTAATAGCTACACAAACCAGTATTTCGCTGTGAATATGAATGGATATGGAAGAGCTAATCCCTTTCGAATTATGAATGATATAACATTAGGCTTATCACTTTCTAATATAGAAAGCCAGGTTGTAGAATATCAAAGAGGGATATTATGCGTTTTCTGGACGCAGCCACCTTGCCCTGCCACGTTCAACTGCTACCTAAGTTAGCTGAGACGAGTATAGAAAGTACCGTAATTACCAAAAGGTCAGTAGTGACTTACATAACGTACCGCAAACAGGTATATAGCAAAACTGACAATCGTTGAGGCATTGTGAGAAGAGGGGGAAAATAATGTTCTAACTTACAACAACACTTAACTTAAATAGAACGTGAAAATTGCAGTTTTCTACGTTGGACATTGTATCAAAAGTTTACAAAAGAAAATGGATTTATACAATGTAGCACCTACCGTGTGGAGATATTGTTGACCATTTTTTCATGATAAGGACGACAAACAACTCAACTATCGTTACGAATAGGCTTATGAATGTTATAATGTCTGTACACACATTTTAAATGTTCGCGATTTCATACCATATTTTGAGTAGATTAGACTAAGCAACTCGAAGAATATAATAACAGTATAGATACATCATCAAGCACAATATAACCATTGCACGCTACGCCGTCTGGCGTCCGTGAGACAGAAAGGTATGCACCTTGCCAGACAATATAACACGACATTCTGCGCTGTTAGTGTCTGAAATAATAGTTATTACTATCATGTAAATTTACATTTCCTATTTTACATCCGCAAATCGGACAAACTTACTTGTTCGTGAGTGGCTCGTCGCCGCCTATTGACAATCGGCTTTTTGCCTCTGTGACGACCACTTGGGATGATGCGTATCCTCTGTCAGTCTGGAAAGCTTGTATTCACCAACAGATTATGCATTAGAGGCTGGTGAAATACTAAGTCACCAGTCAACTTCGTCTCGTTTGGCGCGCGGTATGATACACCGACAAAGTTAGAGTTTGCACTTCAACATTCCGCAAAAGCTTTTAATCCCTCCTACAATTCTCCTTGTTTATGGCTATCTTGTTGATACAACAGCGAATACTGTGTTACCAGCTTATACTACGCACTAAAATTGTACTCCCGAGTGTTTGCAGACACGACAGTGAGCCTGCGCGTACAAGTTTATGGAAGCCTGAGCATCCCTGCAATACGCATGCTTGAAATAAGAGATACGTTGTGTTTGCACAAACCGATACAACCTCACAAACCTGGCTAACATATAAATAGGGGAAGTATTAAAAGCGCAATGCCCCTGTATAAGAATAGTTGAAGTTGGATTTGATTAGTAGAGTCTAATTAAATGTATAGGATTGGGAAGTGTTCTAGAATTAGCGTCTTACCTTTTCTATCAACCGGGTACGGTTGGAGGCTGGAGGTTAGGTACGCTTGGAGGGGGAAATGAAGGGGCAGCTCAGGTTGGACGATTTTCTCCATAATTTTGTCGAAAATTTTGGGAGGTTGTACTTCCGAGATAAAACAGGGTTGTGGGTTGGGGTAAAAGCACAATGGATCATAGCGAAGGACTAGAAACACAGATTCTTTTGCTTCTTAGATTCCAAGAGAGGCAGCATGAAATAGTTCTCAAATCAGGAGCCGAGAAAGTTGGAGTGAAGGGTGGACTCAGGACGACGCTATAATGCTGTGTGTAGGTAACGGCGCCTGGGATCCGAGACGACATGTCAGCCCTCTAATGCGCCCCCCCCCCCTAAATTCCTTAAAGGGGAAATCCAGTCCAAATATAAGTTAGTATGATAAAAAAAGTAAAATCTTACGAGTTCAAGGTGAAAATTTGACTGAAATCGGATTAAAAATAAGGAAGTTATGACATTTTGATGTTTTGCTAATTTCTGCAAAACAGTTCTTGTACAGTGGATATGAATATGCAAATGAGTGAGCTAACCATGTCATAACCTCACAATTTTCCATTGATCATGTACAAAACATTACGAAAATTCAATGTTTCTGTCATTGGAGTCTGAATTAACATGATGTTATTCTTGGTTGAATAACTTCAGGATTATAGTGATTATAGTCCTGTCAATTTGGTAGTGAGTGACAATATTACCATAGTAATACAAAGCTCATTGACCAGAGCTTCTCAGCCAATCACAATCAAGGATTTTATCGGAATTGTCAGAGACTGATAACTTGACAGGAATGACAACTTTCATAAAACGGTGCCCTGCACGATAGTTTTGAGTCGTTTTCCCCTATCTTGATGCAGCTACTTAAATACCACTGTACATTGAGAGTCGTCATGCGTGCTACTTAATATGGTGAAAGAGATTCTGTATTCTTGCCTTTTATTTAAACCCAGCGTTGCTTTGTGTGTGTTTCATGGGGCGTATAGGTAAAATGATAATTTGGAGGCGTAAACATAATGGCGTATACATTGCCTGCAAACACTTTTGGTGTCATTCAGGCTTACATGCATTGTTCATATCCAAAGCTAAACACTATGTAGATGATGACTGGCGGGGGAGGGAACATACCGAATGTTCCACCCGAAGGGTTTGAAATGCTTATAGCCTCCCGAAATAGCATTTCACACCCTGAGGGTGGAACGTTTGGTACATGCTCCCGACAACAAAAGTCATCATCTGTTATATTATATGGGTTAGTCAAATACGTCAACGTCAACCACCAAAGATCGTAGAGATTCAGTGTACGAACTTTGCAGCCACGGCCACCATGTACCAGCATAGCATGCATGTGCAGCTAACACTACGCACTACATAGCTCGCCAGCGCAGAGCCAAATTCACTGTTCGCGTGCGGTCCTAGGCCTGCCTTCTGTCATTTGTTACGTGGAAATTATTTCCCATGGGAGAACATTACCAAGAATGTTCGCCCATGGGAGAACATAACGAATGTACCTCCATCACGTGACTCTGTTTAGTCAATCACTAACCGGTATTTGACTAACCCATTTAATATAATTTGATATAACTGACGAAGTTCCCACATAACTATATCAGTTGAAATCTAAAGACCAGTAATGTATGATATTCAGGCTAGGTTTTATTGTAAAACTTACGAAGACGAAAAGCATGATAGAAGTTTTATCAAATCTGTTCGAAATATACTCTTCAAAGTAAGCAATGCAAAATTGGATTGTTCCCAATAAATTAACATGTAATGAATTATTGTTTTTCAGAATCTGAATGCCGCCATTTCTGCCGTTTTAAACGATTTAGAAACACAAAATTTAAATCTGGCTTTGTGTTTTTCTCTTTTAAAGAGTTAAAAAATATTGAGTTTTGAAGTTTCACATGTTTCCACTACTGAGATTTAAGCAGCAACTATGTAGATAAGAGTAAGTTGACGGCCTTCCCTCACAAGTCCTCCATTAATACAAGTCTTCTTTTTTTGTAAATTATGAAACCATGAAGAAACCTGTGCCTTTAAAGGAGAGGATTGAAGCTTCTTTATTACCGACCATAGACATATATTTTATGACTTTTTGGGTACACGGAACAGTATGGGTGGATAAGGTGATGACATTATAATGTCTTCTGATATTAAGCGTATGCAATTAACTCTACAGTCGAATCTTGTGTCAGTATTCTGTTTTCTTCAGTCCTAAATATATAGTTTTCTAATTTCAGTTCTGAAGCTTTCAAAACTGCTACCATTAATGTCTAATTTTACTCTATTCATTCGATGTCAGAGTGGATAAAGAGGAGCCTGGGTTCATAACAACCCTAGGTGGCTTGTAATCAGATGGGACTCTATAGGTGTCCGTACAGTCTGTTGGCGTAAGCACGGATGGGGACTCCTGGCCTACTACCCTTAAGCCCCAGTCACATAATGCTCTGCGTCCGGCGTTACGTCCAAAAAAGTCATTTTTTCTGCGGACTCCCGCGGATCCTTTGCCGTCACTAGAAAATTTATTCAAAACATACCGAGAAAAAGTGCGGGTGATACGGACAAATACGACCAGATGCGAATACTTGCGTCCACTTGCGGATATTCTTACGAATTGGCACATAATAGTTCTGAAAACTTGCGGAGAGTTGCGGATATTTTCGGATAGTTAGGGATAGTAACAGATTGCTATAGATAATTATGGACAGTATTGTTTTCTGTGACGATCCCTGCTAAGTCAGTGTGTTATGACAGCAAGGTTATCACATAGTGGACTGTCTTACATTGTGCACTGGCATGACTGGGGAAAACTGAAATTCAATTACGTACAATTTGTGAAAAAAACAAATATAATACAATATAGATCGAAGTTAAACATTAGAGTAAGAAAATTATTACTTACAGTCATGGACTAGACAAACTGTGATTACGCTGTCGTTGTGCAGCGATATTCATGACTTATTGGGTTATGCTAAGGAGATTTTTATAATAAAGCAATGCTTATTAAATTTCAAGAAAAAAAAGACATCAAGTACAATATATATACAAAAAATGTAATACACATTCCATGGAACGTAAAGTGGGTAAGACTATAGAGAAATACCAAATTCGTTCTCATTTTTTCAAGTTGATTTATTTCATTTCCATCAAACAAAATAATTAGAAATACAATGAAACACTCGAATACACAGATGTCATGAAATCAGTACCACAATGCGATGAACAGAATAACATTGTAAAAGAGATACAGGTAAATTATCAACAGAGATACAAATAACTGTTACGTCACTGTGGTGAATGCATAAACAATATTGCTGGAAATGGAGGGGACTGCTAAAAAAACAGGGCTTGTAGAATGCCGTCCCCTCATACAGAAAAACATACAATAGCAAAAACCAACAACAACAACAACAACAATTTCCCTAAACGGTAGTTTAAAAAAAAGACAGACAGAGTAATACACACATACATGCACACATACCAACTCACATTAACAAACACAAAGAGGCTCTCTTGTAAGGAAAGATTGATGAGAGGATAGAAAGATAGTAAGGAAGGTAGGAAGTCCGAGGTGGACAGGGGGGGGGGGGAGGAGAGGGAAATGGTGGGTCATAACCAGGGCACTGGAGGCACAGGCTCGCTGATAAACAAAGAGTATAGTGAGGTTACCGATGCAACAACGATTTTGAAAATCAAAAGTAAAAAAAAAAAAGAATTATTTATTTTGCTGCACACGAAGTTTTTGAATAATTCTTCAACTTTAAAGAAAATGTATTAAGAATTAAAGCTTCTTTTATATTATTATCAAAAGAATTCCAGAATTTTGGTCCAGAAAAGGAGAATAAAGATTTTGCAAAAACCGTCCCAGTCAAAGGCAAATGATATTCATGGGATTGACGGGTTGGGGATATGCATATGGGGGAGAGAATGGTTGGTGAGTTTATGCATGAATTGTCCTAATTGCAAACAATATAGGTCAAATTTTCAAAATATCATTTTCGTGAAATAAATTATAAGTATGACTTCTCCACGATTCGTGACAAATGATACGAAGAGCTATTTTCTGTAATAATAGTATTCTTTCTGTATAAGTAAAACAAGTGTTTCCCCATGCGAGTATACCATAGTTTAAGTAAGGTAGTATCAAAGCAGAATATAACATAAAAAGTAAATCTTTGGGAAGATAAAATTTAACTTTGTTTATAATACCTATATTCCTTGAAATAACTCGACAAACAGAATCAATATGCAAACCCCAGGTAAGTTTATTGTCCAGAATCAAACCTAGAAATTTGATGGAAGAGACTTCGTCTATGACCGTGTCTTCCAGGAAAACGTTTCTCGGTAGATTTTCCAGCGAATTACTGAACAGCATGCATTTTTTCTTGCAGATTTTTGCAAATTTATTGACAGTTTGTTCGCTCTTATCCAATGGAGTAACTTCGTTAATTCACAGTTTAAAGTATCATGTGTTAATCGATCAGAATCAGAATCAGATAAAACACATTATTATCATCCGCAAATAATAAGAAAGAGAGGATGTTTGAAGAATTTGACATATCATTGACAAAGAGAATTTTGACATGGACATAGAGAATTTCATATAGTTATCGTTGTCACTCACCTTTCCCGGCCAGAAAAGTGAATGAAATGCTCTCACCCCATCCCCTACATAGAGAATTTCGACACATCATTGACATAGAGAATTTTATATAGTTATCGCTGTCACACACCTTTCCCGGCCAGAAAAGTGAATGAAATGCTGTCACCCCTTCCCCTAATCAAAATATTGCCTTTTCGAAAAATATACATTCAAAGAGTGCAAGAAAAAAAAAAGTTCAGCACCAAGGGTCAACCGATGTCATGAGTATATGGGTGCCACCTAAAATGACCATTTGTGGTAGAAATGTCATAATTTGACCATGCGGTTCTGCCTCTCCACTGCTCCGACTGTATTGTAGCATTCCTTCAGGTAAATGCGCTGCAGCTTGGCAACACGAGTTGTGTGGCTTCCCACGAGTCTCTGTGTTCCAATGCGAGTGAAAAACGGAAAACGTCGAAGGACGTAATCTTCCGCAGCATCCGTAACTGTCCGCAAATATCCGTAAGAGGACGAAAGTGTTGACATACGTTAACTTACGATTACTTTCGGATACTTACGGTGGACGTAAACGAACGCAAACGGACGGGAGGTAAATTTTTTTTGCGGATGGTCTGCGTCCAGGCTACGGATAGTTACGTTCAGTTACGGATAATTACGTTTAGTTACGGTTACTTGCGAAAGTGTGCATCCGTAGAATCCCTCTGCGAAATTTTGAACATTTCAAAATTTCGCAGGCTTGGTGCCGTCATTTTGCGTTTCTTTACGGATGAGTTACGGACAGTTACGTCTACATACGTCCCTGCGGATGCCTGCGTCCACGCTGCGTCCCCCTGCGTTCACTCATTCGTATCTAACCGCGGCGGATGTAACCCATCGCAAAGCACTGTGTGACTGGGGCATTACGGTCATTCCGCGATCATAGCCCAGATGACAACGCGAATGACTGCAGGGATAATTATTAACGCAGATGAAAACTGCCACCCATCCTTCCCGTTGACGCCATTCATGGAATGTCAGTGATGTAGTAGACATAAGATGTGTGATCAAGATGTTGATCTATACTGCAACTGTGTTTATTTCCCAACTAGTATCGTGCCACGTACGTCGTTCGAACAAGTCCCCGTCCAAATGCAGATTGTTAACTGCGTTTACCAGCATATGTACTATGAACGTTGATTCCCATCTTGTCTAGATAACTAGATAACTGTTTCTGGATTGATGATCAACTGATGGTCTATAGGTCTAATAGTGTTATCTCTTATCCTCACTCTCACAACAATAGGCCTACGTTTAAAGTCAGATGTGACTGAACGGACTAATACAATTGATCTATCTATAATAAGAGAATGAACTAATGAGTGAGTAGTCGGGGGTTTTTTTTATTGAGGTAGGGTAGGAGTTTCCACAGACATCGTAAGTGTAGCAGCTATAGTAGTCTAGCAGACCTCTATGATATGCTCCTGAATTTGCTCCTGCATGATGAGATGTTTGTCAAGGACACTAGGGGGTGCCGCATGAAAGTTGCAATTAATTGCGAATCCCCCAAATCAATTGCAAGTCGTACAATCTATTGAAGGATACAAGTGATCTCTTGTAAATGAGATGCAATCAAAACTGCAAGTCAATAACAGATGTTGTCATTGATTGCAAGCTCGCTTCTTGCAACTAAAAAATGCAATTGATTGCAAGTTGCAGTTGATCCAACAATGGCAAGATCTGCAATAGATATTTGAAGCCGATTGGGCGACTCGACTTTCTTGTAACGCCTCCTAAGACTTCGGACAGAGGGCCATGGAGTGGTGGTGCAATAGTGTCACCGGCCACAGGAACTGGGCATGTAAGACAATCATCTAAAGAAGAAGTACAATATGTTTTTATCTGTTTTAGACCGATCGAAGGTAAGACGATTGTTAACAGACCAGACCTTCATGTCAGCCCGACACTAAGCTTGTTCAGCTTGCGAACAGACTCATCTCAATCGGCAGGATTGATATGACCAGAATCTGTCTGTCATCTACATTAGCCATCGCTTGTAAAGCGCGATTATTGATGATGTCGATGATTGGAGAAATGCAAAGTCATCAGTGATTTCATCACCGTTGTGAGACACCACAGCTGTCGTGGTTGATATCAGGCGTAGCATCCTTGATGTACATAGTGTGTGTTCTGTCCTTCAGATATGATGTTAGCCGCTCATGGGTGATTCCCTGGAAGCCATACCTCTCGTCCACCCTTCGGATGATCGAGGGAATGATCTCATGTGTCGAATAAGGCGCTAAAGTCATGAAGGAAGAAGATACCTTCCTAGTGTGAGTCCACGACAAGCAGGATCTCGTCATTGTATTCTTTAAGCAATTTTCCAATGAAGCCCATGTTTAAAATGGGCCGAGAAGTGTTAAAGTCACCATGTGCAATGGAAAGCGTGGATGAATCAGAGTGTTTTAAATACGAATTAAGTAAAACAATTCGTGTGTTTTTTGTATCTGTGTTTGTAAGTGTTTAAACAGCTGGTTGGTGCTTGAAACCCATGGACATAACAGGACTTGCTTACCAGTTCACTCAAGTGTAAAACCCATTAACCAAAGTTGAACATCTGTTACCATTGATTCTAGTTGGAACCTGGTTTAAATTGGTTTCTATTGGTGTTTATGTCAGTCATGATGCATGAGAGGAAATGTGAACTTTGTCAATTTGTGGAAACAGGTAAAATGCATAATTATACATTTAATATACAAATTATTGATGCTGGGACTAAGCTTTAAAAGAAATCCCTCCTCTAAAATGTAAATTTGAGAGGTGTGACAGCATGTCCTAAGAACTCCAGAGAAAATTCTATCCCATCACAATAAATGCCCAAAACTGTGAAATATTAATTTTAATAAATCAGCACGTACTAGTGCGCGCTGCAATAGTAGCCAGATCTGAAAATAGTAACCTCGCGTAAACCATCGGTGTGTGCACGTTTCCTTCGTTCGCCTCTGTCTGCACAAAGCTATATCGAATACTTTCTATCGGTATCGCCTCATCGAGCCATATGCGTACGGATGAGTCGGCGCTGCCGCGGCTGCCTGGTCAGTGGTCCAGCGCGGCGCGGCGTGGCAGCACCAAAATAGCTGCGTACGTGGACATTTGCGTGCGTTTGCGTGTTTTGAGAGTGTCGTACTACACTTATCGTACAG
This sequence comes from Diadema antillarum, assembly GCF_040938485.1. NCBI lineage: Eukaryota > Metazoa > Echinodermata > Echinoidea > Diadematoida > Diadematidae > Diadema > Diadema antillarum. The sequence continues at coordinate 11,809 of NW_027273355.1, forward strand.
AAAATTATCGAACTACGCAATCGAATGCAGTCGATAGCGCCAGACGACTACTCAAAGATCAAGGCGCATGTAATGTTTGGCATTTTAGAAATTTCTCTATGACTCTTTATATATTGCTATATCTCTGTATGTGAGTAACGTTGCACTCTTATATTTCATAGGGATATTACCAATGCAATAACCTACAATGTTAGAAAACTAAATTTCTGTGTACAAATACACTTTAACTGTTTTTGAAAATGCACATACATTACTTGTCATGTTATTAACTCTCTGGTTGGAACATTACTACCTGTCCTTAATTTTGTGTGTAAAATTTGTACAAATTTAACTTGTTGTCACAGACAGGGTTTAAAAATTTCACTGTACGTTACGGAGAAACGTTTTCAAAATTTTTGATAAGGTGCAATCTATAATAAAGCTAATCATTTCTGAAAGCATTACAACCAAAAGTGACCCTGTATAATGACGGATGTGATATACACAGTATAGCTAGAAATATTGTTTGTACCTATAGATGCAAGGATCATAATACAAGTGTAGATCATTCAAATATTTCCTCATTTGAAAGGCATCTAGTACCAGTTGTTTATGTTAGCTTTACTCCAGTATTCCAATCCTCGTGTTGCAACTAGTAAACGTTACTGAAATTACCTAGTACTGGTTACTACTACCAGTAGGCTGAACTTTATGTGTATATTATGAATATAATGTGAAGAGTTTGTTCGCAAAAACCGATAAGCCCATATTTGTCAAAAGGAGATATTATTTTGCGATTAAAGGTCAAGAAAAATAAAGAGAATAAGAAATTTTTTGCGTCTTTTGACCATAACTTCAAAAATGTACCTTTATATGTAGGGACCAATATATCATTTAAAAGGTATTATTTTGTACTTTATGACAGAGACCGTACTTCAAAATCTTCAAAAATGGACTTATCGTTTTTTGCGAACAAACTCTTCATAAATTATGTTACAATTTATAGTGATATTGGTGAACGTTGGCAAGATGATACTAAGCAATAGTACGCTTACCGGCCCATAAACTACGAGGACTATGTTCACAGTATAATTACGCTTCTATGATAATCATTGCATATGACAATAAATCAGTGAACATTATAGAGACACATGACTGTTTTAGCCTTCTCACCTTGAAGCGGGTTGTTTGCACTCGAATGCTAGTTCTTGAATCTTAGAACTGATGAAAGGATAACTCCCACAAAGCCTTGCGAAAGTCCAGCAGACGCACATCCTCATCAAGATCGTATACGTTCCGATGACACTTATTAGATACAATTCACGTGTTCAGTAAGACACGATCAAATTTAAATCAGCAAAACAGCCCTCTATTCATCTTTATTTTCTCTCTCTTTCTCTCTCTCTCTCTCCATCTAGTGACGTCTAATGCAGCAGAAGAATGAGAGATGTTCGCTTAAATTTGGCTGACTCCACAACTGATATCTCGTTTATCGATTTCCCCTTCTGCACTTAATTAACTAATACTGGAACTACAAGCCATGACACTGAACACATTGATTAATACGCTGCCAAGAGAGCTGATACTATAATATTCTCCGCATAATTATAGCGTGCATGCTCCCAATACCTTCGTCCTCGTGTGTTATTGTTGTTGTTTTTCTCTATATGTTTTCGTCAGTTTGTAACAAAGTCATTGTAACAGAATGACAGAGTGCGCTTTATTTGAATTTATCACTCATGGATATACATCCAAGGTAAAATAAAACTCATCCATTCATGAAGTGAACAAAAAAAAAACTGCTGCATGTCTCTTGAAAGCGTACCCGTGAAATGCCATTAAAAAGGTCAAATACACGTGCATTTATAAAGTTTAAAAAAACCTCAGAAAAAGGAGATCAATGTTTGGCGACGTTAACATATTTCCTGGTGGCGATTCGTGTTTTATGTACATTCATAGCCACCAGGAAAACACATACCCTCACATACTGATGCATATGATTTATGACCCATCCCCGCATAAAAGAAAATAATAACAATGGTAACTAGTTAAATCGTACAACGTTTCTTCTTCCCCTTTAATTCCCAGATCGCTTGCGTTTAGCTGAATTATTTCATCTTTCTTACTTTTTTCCACTTCCATTTTTGACCCTAAACTGTAGATGAACATCCAATAACATTTTTTTCAAAGAATTTTAGCAATTGGTATTGTTGTTGCTGCTGTTTCATCCTTTCTTCCGTCGTTTGTTTGCTTTCTTTTTCTGTCTTTTTTCTGAGCATGCACATTTATGTGTGGGAGTTGTATTTCACGAGTTGGAAGCCACAAATGAACGGTTCAAACGCAATAAATTTGAAGCCGAAAAAGTACCTATACTGATTCATCACAGTCCATGCCCCAGCTTTCTTGTTTGCAAGGTTTTATATGAAACATAGATAACCGTTGAGTAAACATCACGGGATTTATATATCGCAATCTTGTTTTACTGTCAGGGAGGAGCATCACTGGCTTGGAACATGTAACGAAAGAGAAA
>NW_027273356.1:0-14064 GCF_040938485.1 Diadema antillarum
AGCAGCCGTGAGCCAAAGAGTGCAAGAAGGGCTCCACCAGCTGGACGAGGCGCAGCTCCTTGAAATCGCCCAGAAGCTGAACATCTCCTCAGATGATGAAGACAAAGGTAAGGGGGAGAGGGAGGATGGCATTTTAAGATGGGTGGTCAGGTACTTGGCTAGGGAAGAGGTGGAGGAGATGGATGATGGAGGGCTCTCGATCTTGGAGGGAATTCTGTCTTCAATAGAGAAGCTGGTGGGGGGCACAAAGAAAGAAGCGCCACCTGCACCGCAAGGATCTGGAGACACCCCTACCCAAGAGGAAGATGCCAAACCAACCACCCCTTCTCCACCGCCAGCAGCAACAGCAGACCAGGTCCCACTCGCTGTCCTGACGAATCTGATGAAGCGGGATTTCAAAATCTCCGGGCAGATTGGCGAACCGGGGCAGAGAGACCGCATCACATATACAAGCCTCACGAGGCAGCTTGAGGCAGGACAAGCAAAAGGCTACAACGACAGGGAGCTGGTTGAGGCGATTATTCGCGCAATATCTCCGGGGATGCGCCTCCGCAGTTACCTGGAGAGCTCGGAGAACTTGACACTAACAACAGTCAAAGAGATCTTAGAGGTCCACTTTAAAGAAGGAGATGCCACCACCCTGTACAAGGAATTATCTTCGGCAAGCCAGGGGTCGAGTGAGTCCTGCCAGGAATTCGTCCTGAGGATGCTGGACCTACGGCAGAAGGTCCTTTTAGCCTCAAAGCGGGTGGATGCGCAATTCCGATACGATCCCGCCTTGGTACAGCAGATGTTCCTTCACTCCTTGAGCACGGGTATTGGCAATGACAGCGTGGAGGTGCGACTGCTCCTCCAGGAGCCAAGTGTCTCAGATGAAGCCCTACTCAAATGCGTCAAGGATGCTGATGGAAGGGAAGCAGAGCGGAGGGGTAAACAAAAATCAAAGGCAAAAATAAACAAGGTTGATGAAGGCAACTGCGAGCTCACCAACCAAATCAAGCAGTTGCAGGCAGATCTGGCTGCACTGAAGGCTCAGAAGGAGGCACCACCAGCCCAGCAGCACCAAACCAGGAGGCCAAATTAGAGAGAGAGGCACCGACTGGGGCTGCGCCTGCATGCCGGGAAGCTGGAAGGGGGCCCAGAGTGCAGACATTGCTTCCACTGCGGGAGCGAGGATCATTTCTTGCGGGGGTGTAGGCTCCGTTACAGGCAAACCAAGGTGTCGGGAAATGGTCCAAGGGTCACCCAGGTGGGACGGGGGTCGACCCCAAGGCCCAAGTCCCAGAATGGGCCCGCAGGACCAATAGGAGACGCTCACCCCAAAAGGCCAGCCTACCTTCACATACAATACCAGCACAGTAAAGGGCAAACACAGGAAAAGGTTAACAAAACTCCTAGGGGACAAATGTATTGTAAAATGCCGATTCAACAGAATAGACACAAAGGCTTTATGGGATACGGGTGCCCAAGTATCTATAATCTCTCGCGAGTGGAAGAACAAGTATTTCCCAAACGAGGCAATTCACCCCATATCGGAACTGCTGCAGGGTACAGAACTCCAACTTCGGACTGCTAATGGCCAAGAGCTCCCCTTTGTGGGATGGGTAAAGTTGAGCTTTTCAGTAGAAGATGGACAAGATGCCCCAGTCATAGATATCCCAGTGCTCGTGACTCCTGACTACCTCAGTGAACCCATCATAGGCTTCAATGTTATCAGTGAGCTGGTGAAGCTGCCTCCCTACATACACACCAACAGACCCACAGATAGGTTACGCCATGCATTCCAGTCCAATCCTGCAATCATCAACTCAGTTGTCAGCCTCCTTCAAAACCCGGACGATGAGGAGGAGGTGGGCGTGGTAAGGCACCCCAGGACGATGACCACAATCCCACGTCAGTCATCAGTCATGGTTACGTGCAGAGTCCGGACCAACTGCACCAATACAGTCTGAGACAGAGGTGTACTTCCACCCAGATAGCAATGACCTTCCCACGGCCTTCATCCCAGTGAAGGTTTACTCAAGCTTAAGACTGGTACTTGCAGTAAAGTTTCTGTTCAGATAAATAACACCACCAAGCACGACATAAACCTCCATGGTAGATTGATCGTTGGCAGGTTACACCAAATCTCTGCTATCATCCCTGGGACCATAGCCTCTTGCGAGACTCCCATGCCAGCTAGGCCCAGAAGCCCAGAGTAACAGAACGACAAGGACAGATGATTTCTTATCCGGTGTAGACATGACGGGGTTGGATGAGGACCAAAGGGCTCGCGTGTTGAAAGTTCTGGAAGAAGAGAAAGATGCATTCTCAAGAGATGAATCAGATGTAGGATGCATTGAAGATCTTCGCATGCACATTAAGCTCACCGACCCAAATCCGGTGCAGCGAAATTACATGTCCATACCGCGCCCACTGTATGAAGAGGTCAAAGACTACCTGACCGATTTAATCGCTAGAGGATGGGTAACCAAATCGAAGTCTCCCTACTCGTCACCGGTAGTCTGTGTGCGCAAGAAAGATGGCACCCTACGTCTGTGCATAGACTACCGTGAGCTCAACAAAAAGACAATAGCAGACCGACAACCCATCCCAAGGATCCAGGACGTAGTCGACGGACTCGGGGGAAGCTGTTGGTTCTCCACACTTGACCAGGGGAAAGCCTACCACCAGGGTTTCATGGATGAAGAGAGCCAGCCCCTCACTGCGTTTGTGACTCCCTGGGGGCTGTACCAATGGCTCCGAATTCCGTTTGGCTTGAAGAACGCGCCTGCTGTATACCAACGACACATGGAGTCTGCTCTCGAGGGACTAACTCACAGCTGTTGTGTTGTTTACCTTGATGACATCTTGGTTTACAGCAAGTCCTTCGATGAGCATCTCCACCACATCCAACAAGTGCTTGGCCGAGTTCGGACACATGGCATTAAGCTAAAGCCTAGTAAATGCAAAGTGTTTCCAGAAGGAGGCCAAGTACTTGGGAAGGGATAATCTCTCAGGAAGGTTACAGAGCGGATCCGGACGACACAGCAGCCCTCGGGTCGTTGAAAGAGAAAAGACCGAATACAGTTCGGAGGAGTCAGACAACTTCTGGGTCTTGTCGGATATTACCCGTCGGTATATTTCCCGACTTCTCCCGCCGTGCAAAGCCCCTTTACGACCTGCTCAAGGGACCGTGTACCCCCAACAACAAGCCAAACAAAAGAAAGCCTAGCAGAAAGAAGAATCTAGTCCCATCCAGTCAACCTGTGACCTGGACCGAAGTACACCAGAAGATCCTAGAAGAACTGGTTGATCTCCTGTCCTCTCCACCGATCATGACGTACCCAGATTTTGGCGAACCCTTCTGTCTGTATACGGATGCTTCTCAGGAAGTTTGGGTGCCGTACTGACCCAGCAACGCGATGGTAAACAACGGGTAATTGGTTACGGTTCTCGGACACTAAGCCCTGCCGAGAAAAACTATCATCTACATTCAGGGAAGCTTGAATTTCTTGCGCTCAAGTGGGCTGTAACCGAGCACTTCCGAGACTACTTGTTCCATGCACCTTCTTTCACCGTCTATACTGACAATAATCCCCTTACATATGTCATGACAACAGCCAAACTAAATGCAACGGGACTAAGATGGGTGGGGGAGCTGGCTGATTATAACTTTGATATCAAGTACCTACCTGGAAGGAAGAATGTAACGGCTGACACACTATCACGCTTACCCTTGGATCTGGAGGAATACCAGGCAGCATGCACCCAAGGGGTATCCCCAGACACTATCCGGGCAACAAGCGTATCAGTCCTACAAGACACCTCCACAGCCTATCTTCATGCTCTGACAAGCAGTGATGCCACGGATGAGGACATCGAGAACCATGCTACAGAGCCTGCGTTGTCCAGGGAAGAAATCCGAGAAGCACAAGATCAAGACCCAACAATCAGCCCTGTTCTAACTGCAAAAAGGCAAAACAGGTTCCCATCTCGTAAATCTCAAATGAGCATGACCCACAGTACTAAGAGTCTTCTCCATGAATGGAGAAACCTTGAGATTAGCGAGGACGGCATCCTGTATCGCAGACGCAGACCACCAACCGATATCAGATGCTTCTACCAAAGGTCTACCACAGCCTGGTGTTGAGCCAACTGCATGACGAGATGAGGGCACCAAGGGGCTGATCGAGTCCTGTCACTCCTACGGGACCGATTCTTCTGGCCCTACATGCAGCGAGATGTAGAAAAGTATACCAGCAGCATGTGTACTTGCCTGAAAAGACAAGAAACCGACCAAGAAAACACGGGCACCACTACACCCAATAACCACAACTCAACCATTCGAACTGGTGTCGTTAGACTTCCTTCATCTTGAGAGAAGCACAGGAGGCTATGAGTATATTCTGGTCATTGTCGACGACTTTACCAGGTTTGCTCAAGCCTATCCAACTACGAACAAGAGTGGGAAAACTGCAGCTGATAAGTTCTTCAATGATTATGTCCTTCGCTTCGGGCTCCCGAAAAGAATCCACCATGACCAAGGACGGGAATTTGAGAACAAGTTCTTTGCCCAGCTCTGCAAACATACTGGAATTGCCCGCTCTCACACGACACCCTACCATCCTCAGGGAAACGGGAAAGTCGAAAGAATGAACCGAACGATCCTCGGAATGCTCCGGACACTGACAGACACAGAGAAATCCCGTTGGAGAGACCATGTAAACAAAGTCGTCCATGCATATAACTGCACCAGACATTCTGCCACGGGATACTCACCATTCTTGCTCCTGTATGGACGATCACCCCGCCTTCCTGTCGATCTTGCCTTTGGGTTGAAGAATAATGAAGACAAAAACGCACCTAAGAACCACTCTGAGTATGTTGCGAAATGGCGAGATCAAATGACAGAGGCATACAAACTTGCTTCTCGACGGATAGCCTCTGCTGCAGACCGGAACAAACAGTTCTATGATCAGAAGGTTCACAGCTCTATATTGTCCCCAGGTGACAGAGTGTTGGTGAAGAATTTGGCTCCAGCGAGTGGCCCTGGAAAACTTCGCGGGTACTGGGAAGATAGGGTCTACATAGTCATTTCCCAGAAAAGACGAGATGCCAGTGTACGAGATAGGACCAGAGAAAGGAGAAGGGAGAACAAGGGTCCTTCACAGGAACCATCTTCGGCCGTGCGACTATCTCGAAGAATCTCCACCCATCGGTCAACATGTCTCGCAGCCTCACTACAGACCAAAATCCCCAAATAGAACCCCTAGGAAAGTGAAAACGACTCGACCACCATCGCCCTTACTTGACTCAGACTCTGAGGACTCAGAGACTGAATACTATATGGAATTCATGCGGCGTCATGTGCCCATTGATCCCCAAAATGACAAGGAAGTTCCACCACCAAATACCCAACCAGTTGAAAATGAGGAAACCGAACCTCAACCCCCAAATGACAGTGAGGTAGATAACATGAACGATACTGATGATAACCAAGATGAAGTTGTTGTTCAGCCTCAAGAAGAGCAAAATGAAAATGGTCAAGTTCAGCCCCCAGAAGTTGTTGCTCAAGACGATCCCCTGTCTCCCCAAGATGCATCACCCTCATTAGAAAGGAGGACTTCTAGCCGTAACAAGAGACCTCACCCCTCACAGCAACATAACATCAGCACCTAAACATAACAAGCAATCATATGACACTAGCAAACAAAACAACAAACCTCTGGTGGAGTACGGAAGAGGAAATATTAGCATGCTAAGAACCATGCCGACGTGTCTACTCACTCTCTTGCAGCTCTGCAATCTGGATCTTGCCAACCTCGACGTCCGGCACCACACCGACGTTGATGGGGCTCTGCGGTATCTCTGTGCCGCCGTACTTGACACCGACGGTGTAGTCGCCGGGACCTTCTGGGGTATAGTCAGCAGTGAAGGTACCATCTCCATTGTCCTTGACCTTCACAGGAATCTCCTTCTCCTTGGGACCATTGACCCCTGGCTTGGACTTAATGGACACAGCAATAGGTGCTGTGGGGGGGGGGGGGGGAGAGGGACGGGCGGCAAGGGAGGAATGGGGACAACAGGTAGAAACAATGAACTTCAAAGTATGTGCAGACACTGGCTTTTGTCATACAGTTTCAGGGGTGGATTCAGGAATTCTGTAAAGGGGGGGGGGGGCACCTTTACAAAAATTAAAGGAAGGGGCGCAAGCGCCCCCCTCCATTTTTTCTTATTTCTTTTGTTTTAACAAAGAGGAAGGAAAGCGCGCGCTCCGGTGCGCCCCCACCTGTATCCGCCAATGAGTTTCTGCATGTAACACCAGCACTAAAACATTTAAGACACAGAATTTCTAACATGCAGTATTACACAGCGTATTAATACAGTGTAGGCAGGAATCCATCTATTTCTTTCAAGAAAAAATAAGAAAAATGAGGAACTACAAGAATACTCACATTGGTTTTATATTTCTTTCTCCTTTTTTGCAGGCGTTATATGAAAACTTGTTCACATTAAGAATAAATTTCCATAATTATTAGACAATGTCATATTTCATTTCATCTTAAATCTATAATGATGATTTGGGCAATAGTTTTTTGTTTGTTTTAGATATTAAGTGTTTGTCACAGGACATTGAATGAACTACAGAGTACATCTGCATGCATTTCCAGCCAAATGCTCAATATTGTTTTACATCACTCTATTTGGATATTGCTTGTTGGTTTGTTTGTGTGTTTTTGCTTTCTTTTTGTCTTGTTTCTACTTTAAGAGGACTGGATTCTAAATTAACTCTTTGCATGCCACATTAATTACCTGTTCATAGGATTGTGTGCAAAATTTGTGCACAGTTGACTCACTGGCACTAAAGGGTAATAAATGATGATGTATTCCAGCTTCTGACACTATTGTATGATACGATACCTTTGCCTGCCTCTTTGCAGTCCACAGTGAACTGGGTTGGGGTCTTGGCCTTCACCATGCTTGGCTCAACTCCAGGACCATACACCTTGACCTTGCTGATACCACCACCAACAGACACCTGCGGTAAGATGGACACACAGTCTGAAACTGAATACATCATCCCAAAACATACCGATAGTGCCATAACAATATTGGCATTTACTACCATACAGCTATCCTTCAAAGTTTGAAGTGGGACAATTCACTGTCTAGTAAACTGGTCATCATGAAAAAAAAAAAGAATTTAATTGTTGATCAGAATTAAAGTAATGAAGTAAGCGACCACAAAACATTCCACATAAACACACAAGGAAGATTATCACTGTTGTACGTAACACCATTTTCCCTTTGTCATGGTGTGTATTACAATTGGTATTTTTCCTTCTTTTTGTCTCTTTTTTTTTTCAACCATAATGATGGGACTTCATGTACTACAGCTCGAGTGGTATTGCAGGTCACAAAATATCTATAACAGAAATTTTGTGAAATTTTGTGATTGTGATAAGAAAAATATTTAATGACACCTGTAGGGGTATTCTTAAAGATGTAATATTCCTGTTGCCATTTATTTACAATAATCTGAAGGCTGGGAACTACTCAAATGCGGCGTCGTTACACCTGCTCAGGATACAAGGACTGGACAAGCATAAGCTAACTTTTACATTACCTTGAAGGGGCTGTCTGGAATACTGACTCCTCCCCACGTGATGGCGACGGTATGTTTGAGGGGGTGCTCTGGGGTGTAGTACACGGTGTATGTACCATTCTTGTTGTCCTTGACCTCTGCCTCGACCTTGTTACCCCACTGGTCTTTGATGTCGATGATGAGTTCGGCTTTGCCTGCCTGCTTGACGTCGACGGTGAACTCGGTTCGTTTCTTGATCTCAATGCCGTCTGGCTTCAGGCCTGGTCCAAATGCCTTCACCTGAAGGAGGGCAAGAGACAGGAAATATGAGGCATGGTAGGAGTTGTGCTGCCTGGCAACACAATCCAAGCTGACCAAGAGAAGAATATACACACATACATACAAGCAGACACACACACACACAACACACACACACACACACACACACACACACACACACACACACACACACACACACAGGAAGAGCTCTCTGTCTTGACTTGCATTGACAACCCACCAATAAATCTGATCCATCAATTATAGGCAGTTTGTTTCTGTCAATCTAGAATATTATTTCAACAATGCATAACTTGACCATTTACGCAAACCTTTGTTCATCTACGAAACTACGTTATCAAAACATAAGCTCCCTTTGACAACAATCAATGTCAGTGGTTTGTTTTTGCAATATCATCACATCTTGTCGAGATAAAAGAGACTTTTGATACAAATAGACCACTAGTGTTATGAATAAAACCACACCAAAATACCTCAGGAGAGAACACTCTGTTTTTGTACCTTTGACGCATCGAATCCACCGGCGTCGAGCTGAACTTTGGCGATGTAGGGGCTGTTTGGTATATCCTCCTCCTCGTAAGTGACGTGGACTGCGTACTCTCCGGGCACGGTGGGGAAGTACGACACTTCGCAGGATCCATCCCCGTTGTCTTTGCACTTGATCTCCGCCTGAGATGGGCCCTCGATGGCAAACCCTGGTAACAGACCAACACTCATTGCTGATTGGGCAGCTTATCATGGTCCTGATAACTTCACTTTTGTTCAAATCAAAGGACAAGTTCACCTCAATATACATGTGGATTGAGTGACTGCAGCAATGGAACACATCAGTTAAAATTTGAGGAAAATTGGACAATCTGCTGAGATGGTAAGAAGTTTTTAAGTTTCTCTGCAGTCACTGTTGGATGAGAAGACCACTACAGATCATATCACATGCGTATAATGATATAAAGAAAACACAAAGAGAATTTACAAAATTCCATTTTCTGAAAAATGTACACATTCCCTTGACTTGTTACTGATGTATGTTAAGGGTAATATCATTCCCAAAGCCTTCAAAAGAGGCAAGTCAAGTGCTCTTTTATCATGCGAGAAAAGTGAAAATATGTTTCGTTTCTTTTTTTTTTACATTTTCTTTATATCATTCTATGCATGTGACATCACTAACTGTAGGAGTCTTCTCATCCAGGGATGGTGGCAGGGAAACTCCAAAATTCATAACTTTTGAGCAGATTGTCCAATTTTCCCGAAACTTTCACTGTGTTTGACTAATACTGCTGCATTCACTCAGTCCAAATCTATGGGAAGGTGAACTTGTCCTTTCTTGAAATCTTGCATCAAGTTGTTTTTATCGAAACTGATTGAAGAATTACCCTATTCAGTGATAAAAATGGTGGAAACACTCCAAACTTGAGTATTTATGCACACAAATTTTTATCATGGCTATCACTAACCCTAATCAGGCCGGGCTTCTTTGGCTATGCTAAAACCAGAGGGGGGCGGATTCTAACCCCCCCCCCCCCCCCCCAAAAAAAAAAAAAAAAAAAAAAACATCGAGGGGAGGGGGGGGGGGGGGGGGGGCAGATTCTGCCGACACCCGGCCCTTTTAGGGTTAAAACACTGAATAATTGGGGCTTACTGAAGTTGATGAAAGGCAGTTTGTCAATCACTTGCAATCTTCACTTCTTTTTTTGATGAAATATGACAATTTGATCTATTCTGTCCCATCAAAATGCTTGGATACTGAATAGGCCAAAAAGAAGAGTGGTGACCAAACTGGTCCCTATTGAATCTGTTACCTTAACACTAAACAACATGACATTCTTTAATACCAATCTATCTCATAATAACAAATTTGTCTACATGTAGATTCTCAAGAATCCTTCATTATCTATGAATGTGATTCAGCCATCACATGATGTTCATAAAACAGGAATCATTCTTAAAAATGAAATAAAAAATTCAAATTATTTTATGTAGATAACTACTGGAAAAGGACTTGGGGTTTCAGCTATCAAATTCTTTTCTGCTTGATTATTTCCAGTACATCTTCTTTAAAAAATAAGAATTAAAAAAGGCCATTTTTGCTATGCATTGCATAGCACACTGTGTGCTATGCAACGCATAGCAAAAATACCAGTAGCCTTTTTGAAATTTCACATAAATGAACAGGACTTCTATTATCACCTCACTGTTTGCAGATCATCAAATGAAAGAAAATTTTAATGAATTTGATCAAGACAGGTTTGTTTGTTTGTTTTTTTAAAACAGAAATCATGATCGTTCATTAAGAACTTTTAGACCAAGCAGCATCTTGAGAAAGCTTACCAAGTGCACCGACAGCGCCGTTGGTCTCCACCGTAAAGTCGCATGGCTTTCCAACCACGCCCTTCTCAAGGCCTGGTCCAAAGGCGCGGACGTAGGTGATAGGTCCGGTGGGCTCGGCCCCAATGTTGACGGTGAAAGGGGCCTTGGGGATCGCCTGGCCGCCGTACTTGATGTTGACAATGTAGCGGCCAGGCTTGTAAGGCGAATACCGGCACGTATAGAGGCCCTCGTTGTTGTAAGTTGTCTTCACGGGTTCATCGATGCCACCTAGTTACAAGTAACGGTCATTTTGTGAGAAACAGAGGCATGGTACAACAGCATGGTGATAAACAGGATTAGACGCAAGGAAAATTGAGACAAATACCAAGACAGACAGACAGACAAACACAAGGAGAAAGTGACAAACATACACACAAACAGACAGGCAGACAGAAAAATAGTCAGACAGACAGACAGACAAATAGGCAGGCGGAAGAAGAGATGCAGATGGTGCACATTAAGAGAGATCAGTCCAATGAAATAATTGCAAAGATAAAAAGGAAAACAAATGAAAGTGTTAGTAGACATTCAATAATGCATATCACATGTTATTACATTATATGCCTGCTTTGGTAATACTCAAAAAAGTTAATTACTAGTCCCACCATAAAACAACAGATCATCTCAAGTTAAATAAGAACGGGTATTTTGCCAGTTTTGAATGAATTTTGATGAATTTGAACCATGTTGTAGTTTGAGACATCGTGTTTGCATCCTCAGTATGGCATTACTTCTACAACACCCAAACTGGACTACATGTAGGTTGGATTGTAATGGGTTAGGTTGTCTATTAACATCCCCGAGTTAATCATGAATGGAACAAAATGCATATCACAGACAATTCCCATGTCTTTTGACAATGATTTGTGATCAACAAAACAAACGTGTAACTCTTTTTTGCAACTACTGACAACTAGATGTACTACCGTCATGGATGTCTCAAGTTTTTGCAACACTCTTGACAACCCTGCGATGCATTTGTGTTGATTCTGCTAAAAATGAGTCATGTGATGTGTATTCTAAACCTGCTTTAATCAGCCTTGAAGTAGTAGGTAACATCTAATGAATGGACCAGCTTTGAACAGCAACTGATAATTTCTTCTAGTATGCCCCAACAATTGTGCAGAACATCACTATCAGAAAGAACACTTGACTGTTGAAAACAGGTTGCAAGTAAGAAGCACTGCTTTCTGAGTCTTGCCAGAAAATTGGGCACAGAGTACTCCCCACATCTGACAATTTTCAATGGTCAGATGGAAATATCTGTTAAAAAGTTTGTTGGTTGGTTGGATATCTCAATTTTGCTTCCCTCCATCATTGTAGATTTTTGATGATTGTTGTCGGTTATCCAGATTTGTTTTGTCCCGGTCATAAGATTTTCTTGCATGTATTGAAGAATTGCATGAATCAATTTCTAACAAAATTTGACTGTAAATGGTTATATTCAAAGAGCTAATGACCTTTTAATGCAAAATATGACACAGGAAACGTGTGGTTAATTTGCATGTATATCCATAACCCACACCCTGATGTATAAGAAAGAGAAACAGTGTTAATTTGTTCATACTAGTAAAGTCCAATCCACCAGGTGAAATAAAACCTGTGCAATTTAGATATGAAAAATGTGAGGTAGGTTACATGTGCCTGGGATAACGTGCAGAAAACAATGCCCACTTGAAATCAATATTCCAGGGGAGGAGGGGTTACTTAGTCTCCTCCCCAGTCTCTTCATCTGAATAGAAGCAAGACTGATAGAGCGTATCACCAACAGCTGGATCAAGCTGCATTCGGGACGAACACAACAAAATGGACGCCAGATGGCTTGGGTGGCTCAGCACGAGTTAGGAGTCTGGGATGAAGACTACATGCAGTCAATGATGGCATGTCAACATTTCATGTTTGTCTATAACAATGGATCATTTCAACGGCTACATTCTGTTGATATTCCACTTACTTCACTTACACGAAAACATGATGATAAGAACTCACTGATACATGCTACATAGCCATAACAAAATATCTTCTGAACATCAGGACTACTGACAAACAGTTATGTTTGATGGAGATGTACTTGGTCGCTGAGAAGTTACTGATTCAAACTAGCATGAGATTAGAGGCCATATCTCTGAGCGCCACATTTCTTTGGCTTTCCTGATATGTAACAATGCCATGAATACTGTACTATTAAAACCAAACAAAGAACACAACAATTTATGGCTGCTCAAACATTTATGTTTAACTGATTACAGTTTTGTTTTCTGATTGCACATACGCTTGGTATACTCTTAATGGTAGACAAACATTCTTTCTCAAAACAATGACTATAAATGACACTTTAAAAAAAGATGTTTTTGGACACTATATTTGAATAACTGGATTTCAAAATTTAAGAATAAAAAATATCAAAGGATTACTATAAGTAGATTGGTTAACTTACACCAGAGTTTTGTTTGAAATATTAAAAACTACTACACCAGATAAATGACACTGTATCAGTTATGTCATAAGTTAAGGAATACCACATTGGTGAGTATACTCTTCATGATGTGTACATAAAAAGTAAACCATAAGTCGCCACTGTTATACATAAACCACAACTACATGTACAGAAAATGACTACAATACCCTTCATGACATCTGTGATCAATACGACGTGATAAATGAAAAGTGAGGTGTTTCATTACAGTTAGGGATAATCCTGATGTTAGTTCCACAACAAACCATGCCTGTGCCAATCCACTCCAATCACATTCAATTCACACTCGTGGCATTCACACAGAGATGCAACAAAGACATAAACAGACAGCAAAGAGAATCATGAACAATGAGACAGGGAAAAAATCATATAAGAGAATACTGACAGATTCAATAACAGAAAAATGATGGAAAGTAAATGGTATTAAACTGTATAGAAATTGCTAAAACATGAGGTGCTGCTGGAAGGCAAAATCATAAGAAATAGTCTGGCTTATTTCCAGATAATAATCACAGCGAAATGGGTCATCAGAGTAAGAAAGTGAAGACTGGAGAAACGGGAATAGTTTCTCGGTCATGAGCATCTGTTCGAGCAATCAACAACAATTCCACAGCATTTGTAATTTCATCACTGATCACTTTGAACATCAGCATCATCATCATCTATCATTACTACCATCATCATTCATCATCATCACCACGACCATCGTTGCTACCACAACCATATCATCACCATAATCATCATTAACACCACGACCATCATATCATCATCATCATCGTCGTTGACTTCGTCGTCGCCATCGTCACCATCAGTGTCACTATCATTACATCAGCAGCAGCAGCAGCACCACCATAACTATCATCATAATTATCATTGTCATCAATATCATCCCCATCATAATCACCAAACACCTCATGGCAACACTAGTTATGGTTCTCCTAGCTATCAATTTGGCATTACAAATCAAAACGTTTCTGTCTTAACTTGGAAAGAGCTACTTCTTACAAATATTAAAACTTACTAAACTTTGGCTCTAATCTATCCAAAGTGACAGGAGCATTCTTGTGCCATATCATATGATTAATTTATCAAAATTAGTCTGTTAGTCCTAATCTATATAATGGCACTACTTAGCTGGAATATCTAGCATAGAGATTCCCATCAAATATCACTGGGTAATGAACAGCTTTGCTTTATTTTCTTCTTGTTTCATGGAACACAAACTTACATTTGATCTAATCTGATGGTCAATGAATGATTGCAAAGAAAGTATTAAAGATTATACATCAATTTATTGATGACATGTTATATAAGGACTTACTAGTTACTTATGTTTAATTATGTAAGGACATACTTT
>NW_027273357.1:0-12477 GCF_040938485.1 Diadema antillarum
TGGCCTTTACAACTTAAGAAATACAAAAAAAGTTAACTGAACATCATCTCTTTTCTATGAGCCGATTTCTTACCACCCCTCTCAGTGGCCCAGATGACTCATGTGTAGCACTTGGTTTCATTCAAATTCAAAGACTACTACTGCTCAAGAGATGGCAAAATTGTGTTTAGACACAAAAGGTTAGTGGTTCAAGTCGCACGAGGTCTCTTAGATGCGGAGCGATGTGAGTGAGTCTCACCTCGAGTGATGAGGTAAAGCACTGCATCGATGGAACAGTACATGGGACAAGTGCGGTGATTTGGTTAAGTCAGTAGCGTGTCTGCCTCCAGATCCAATGGACCTGGGTTCGATTCCCAAGTCTATCTGAGGAATGTTGTGTGTAATCATACTGTCACCTTTAGTATTACAGAGGCAAAACACTCTGTCCCTTGGATAGGACATAAAATGGAGGTCCCGTGTGTGAGAGAGTCACAACTCATGCTCCTAAAAGATCCCACTTCATTCATTCATCATCAAAAGAACAGGGTGTATAACCTGGTGAAGTGGTCTTGCCTCACATCCAACTGGACCCCATGGAAGACCAGCTAGTGCAGCTGAGTATGGATTATCCAGCCATCTTCTCAGATGAAAAATGAAACACTAAACAAACAGACATTAAAGAAAATGCCCAGCATGGCAAGAGGTTACAACCAGTGCATGATTCTCCCAATAGGTGTATAGTACAATGTCTTCACAATGTGTGATGACAGTTTCACATAACTGGCAAAATATCGAAATAACAGGTTTGTCAGAATATCTTGAATGTTCACTTTCCTGAACTGGGTTTGCTATAATTGTCTATTAAAGAGCGCAGGTACACATATTTGGGGAATTGAAAATTTTTACTTGACTTCTGACCGACCTTATAATAAGTTTATGCATTGAGTATAATTTTCAAGGTATGAAGAAAGAGTGTAATTACAGTACAAAATATATCTTCTTTTTTTTTTTCATTTAAACCTGACCATTGACCCTTAACCTTTGACCTTTGGGCTGGAAATTTCCAAGAGAATCTCCATTAAGTAATACATGACATATATTAAATTTTAAAACTAATAGATACAATCATTGCATATACTAGTATATGAGGGAAATAGTAACATTTTGAGGAGTTGACCTTGACCTTTGACCCCCTGACTATTGACCCATGACCCCTAAATTCCGTAGAAAATCCCTGCCAGTCAGTACATGCATATGTACCAAGTTCCATGAAGATACATCGAACCATTTGCGAGAAAAGTGATATTGCAACATTTTCACCTAACCTTTGACCTTTTGACCTTTGACCTTATGACATGAAACTCTCTCTGGAGAATCTTTACGCAGTAGTACATGTCTACACTAAGTTTCAAGAAAATAATTGCGGGCATTGCATAGATATGGGGGAAATAGCAACATTTTCAGCATTTGACCTTGACCTTTTGACCTTTGACCTCTTGCCAATGTCACTAAAATCTACTCAACTAATTGCCCCATCATACATCATCCTTGGACCAAGTTTGGTGAAGCTGCTTCATCCAGTTTTGAGTTATTAGGTAAACAGATAAATTTAGGATTTGACCTTGATCTTTGACCTTTGACCTCTGTCCGATTTCACTGAAAAACTAATCAAGTAATTGTCCCATCATACATCATCCTCCAACAACGTTTGGTGAAATTTGCTCCATCCAGTCTTGAGTTATCGCGTAAACGGATACAATTTCATGACTTGACCTTGACCTTTGACCTTTAGCCGATTTCACCCAAAATCTAATCAAATCATTGCCCCATCATACTTCATACTTGGACCAAGTTTGGTAAAATTCCAGTAAATATTACTCAAGTTATCGCATAAACGAAAGCGGACGGACGTATGTACGTACGGACAGACAACCTGAAAAACATAATGCCTCCGGCACCACTTCGTGGCGGAGGCATAAAAGCGCCAATCCTGAAACAAAACAAGGCAAAAACAACAACCCCAAAACATGCCACCTGAATATAATACCCATGTGAAAGTTGTGTGAAAGTGATCCATATCAATACACTTGAATTGAACATACAAAATGACACCTCATGAAGTTCACACAGGGTTACAACTTGTACAATAGCTGTGAGAACACTAAAGGTGTCCATGCTTGCTACATGTAAGCAATAGAAAGCAGGAGATCTTCGGGATTCATGAATTGGGTGTTGAAATGCTTACATTTAAGTCTTAATTTTCCTTGAATATCAGATCATTTTTTGAACAAATATTCAGCTTATTGAGTTATCAATCTCTGGCATTCTTCACAGGCCACTGACTCAGCAGGCTGGTGCTAATGTGGATGTTTACCGTATTTGTAATAACAATGTAAACATGGAAACTGCAATTGTAGCTATTCTAGCAAGCAACCCCAATTATGCCATCATACATTTGTAACTATGAGAATGAACAATAAACATACACAATACACAAGGATCCAACCCTGGGCCATTGTCCTTTCCAGCAATGGCAAGCAAATGATGTAAAGTACAGTGACCTTAAACGTTCCTGTAAACGTTCAGACTGATATCTGAGTGATGATTTGTGAATGAAGAAGAGAAAAATCTGACTGAAAGAGAAAATTGTTCCGACCAAAACTAATGGCGGATACAACACCATGGCTGAAACTACAGAAACCATTATCACCCATGAGAAAAATTCATGGCCATTTGGGTATCAATAAATCATTATCTTTCGGGATCCCATAATGGAGAAACAGACAAACAATGCAATAAATATCTATAATGAAAGTCATCTCTGCAACTGCCCTTTGGATCTCGAGGTTCCTTGGCAATTGATATCCTGATCAAGTGACAGTGATAGTTTGTGAAGGAAAACTCATTTGTTATGTGCAGACATACATGCCAACAAGTACCTCCTCCTAAACTGTCCTGACCCCGCCCCCACCCCCCACCACCACCTACCCCGACAGCAAAGCAAAAAAAAAACTAAAGGACACTTTGTGTGAAGATACCCAGGAAAGAGTCGGCTCTGATGCTCTATGTGATGATTCGCAAATTCTTGCCTCCTCAGGTTTGCCGAGTATGCATTATGAAACGATCGACCAACAGATATTTTCAGGGATCTCTATGTGGGCGTGGCATAATGAATATTCCAGCTTACAAGGGGCACAAGATGTACAGTGTAAATGCAGTGATTGGTGAGGATGAACCACTCTGCCGACACTATGAGATACCCGGAACTTCATTGTGCCCCTCCCCTTGATCCCTCGGTGAAAAGAGGGGTCACAACCGCTGTTCGACCCAAGGGGCAATGACCAGGGACCTCCTGGCGGAGGGTTTGGGTCATCCATGCCAGCTGGAAAGTGCAACCAAGACTGACCATCACCACGCCCACGAGGACATCACATGCAAGGACCGTGATCCAACCCTACCATCACTGCACTGAAGTAGTGCCCACTGGATCCATTTAGGCATGACGTTTCCACCCAGTTCATCCCTTGTTGGAGGTTAAACAAGTTTGAGTGATGGTAAAGTGATTCCATGCGAAATGGTGTCAGGTTTAATAGTACACATGGCCTCCACCATTGGGGCAAAGTCCGCAGCAAACGAAAGAGAGCTAGGGGACATATCTGTACCACTATCCCTCCCCAGCAAACACAGAATAGGGAAAAGAGCTCCAAAAGATGACTTCTGCTGGTGTAAAAATGTACTTAACCCTTTCACCCTGATGAACCGCCCCAACAGTGCCTGTTCATGTGTGCGTCTTTTGCCTGGTTCATATGAATCCTGCATTACTGTATTGTGCAGTCTAAAAATGTCCTGAAATATATGATTATTTGTCTTAACCCATGCAAAATCACTTGAAATTGACTTGCTTTTGGATTTTTTTTCTGTCTATTCCATGAAAAAACAAACAAACAAACAAACAAACAGACAAGCCTCCAGGACAGTCATTAGAATAGTAAACACTGTCAAGAAATTTCTCGAGCACATTACAACCAATGCTTTAGTTAATATCAATACAACAAAGCCATTGTAAACACAAAACTTACATCACGTTGGTTCTGCTGAGGTAATATAAAATAAAGGGGTGACAAATATGCATCTGCAGTAACTGACAGTTTCTACACTATCACAAGCACATGATACTATTAATTGCATGCTGTATAATACCAGGCAGAAAAAAAAAGGATTACAGCGAGCTTTCATTTCCTGCTACATTTCAACAGCAAAGTGGAATAACGAACCTTGAATATACTGCAATGAAATATACTGGTGATGGTGTGGGAGGGAGCACATGAAAAGTTCTAAAATGAAGAGTTTGAAATGCTTTAACATGAGGGAGATTATATGTCCTATGGGTTAGTCAAAGTACTCGAAGATTGAAAGAATTTGTAAAGGGAGACAAATCGAAGAAACTCACACTTGTACTTGAAGATTGATGCATACTTTAATAGACTCCAGTTTTTCTGACATCCATTTTTGCAGCATCAACAGCATGCCCACAACCTAACTACAAATGCACCATGCTGTACCTCAATTGAAGTCTGAATCCTTAATTTGGCTTTCCTAATTTCATTGCGTGCTGCTCCCCTAAAGTCACATTTCCATGCATTTTGCATATCATCGCAGACTCAAATTTCACTACAAAGGCTGAGAATACATAATTTGGTTTTAAAAGTGGTTGCTCTTCATATAAATATGCCACATTTCGCCATTCATTTACACATAAATGTCTGTCCATGGGAGAATATTACAAATGGCCAGCTATCACAATATCATGTTTACCCAATTCTTGACTGTACTGATATTTGACTAACCCATATAATACAGTTATGAGATGGGTTTCATGACATGGTAGTATATCTCGAAAATGCACAAAATATCAAAGAACTAAAAGGATTGCGAAATACAATAACAAGGATATGGGCAAAGAGTGCTGGTTCTTTTCAATGACACAGAATAAGTAAATGTGGGAGCACCTGCAAAATATATTCGTACCATTATACCAGCATAAGTCTCCTATATAATATAATGTTTCACGCAAGTATATTAAATGAGATGAGACAATAGAAACATGCTGCTAAGACAGGAGTGATATAAACTTCATATCCCAAAGTAGCAGGAAAAAAGAAAAAGACAGAAACTTCAATGGGGGTGGGGGAGGGGAGACAGAGAGACAGAAAGACTGAGATTAGTAATAATAAAAGGCAAGGAGGCAAGGCATTCCTATGTACCATGTATAAAACTACCTGCTACCCGGTGGTGGTGGGTGGGAAGGGGGTGGGGAGGATTAAGGGGTATGGTGGTAGTGGTGGTAACGCTAGAAGAATCATGAGAAATGAGACACTCTTCATACAAATCAAATGAACCATTACTGATATTTGATGGTCTATACCATGTAACAAATATTTTTGGCGATTGATTACAAAACCGTATTAGAAGTGGTATTACGTCAAGGTTTGTTGAACACAGATGATTCAACAAATTCGTATTTCATGTTGTTGCATATACAAACGGTGACGCCACCTCATTTGTGTTTCTGTTTTTCTTACGCATCAAATCGTTGCTATCAACGTTGATATCATTATCTGGGAGAGAGAGAGAGAGAGAGAGAGAGTCATCTCGGTAGCCATGTCTCATTTCAATCTAACCTTGCAAATCGGTTTTTATAGGTTACGGAGGGTCAGTTGTAACATTTCGATACGTTCAGTTGTGTCAAATGCAATGACCTATTCGATGTGAAATGAATTTCTCCAACTCTGACATATGAGTAATGACAGTCTGGTGTTCACGCGGCTTAACTTTCACTTAGAGTCGTATTACTAAACTAGGCCAAGCAAGGTGTCAAAGCCCAATGTCTTTTGGTGATTTCAACCCATTTGGATAGTGCTGTATCCGAATCTGGATGATGCAACTCTTTCATCTTTAACGGTTTCGAGATATACAAGATGGTCGCAAAACTGGCCGGCAAATACTGAAATTTCCACACATTTGCTAACAAATCAATGGTGACAAAAATGACGGTTTTATTTATTTCATTTATTTTCTTATTTCATTTACTTTATTTCGAAGATGCTAAATTCGAATCTGGATGATACAACTCTTACACTCGTACCAAAGGCTTTGAAATATCTAAGATGGCCACCAAAATGGTGGCCAAAATGACAGCCAATGTCTCAAATTCCCATATGTATTTTCTTACAAATTATGAAAAAATGGAATCTCGATGATTCCACTTCGCATCTTTAAGAGTTATTGAAAAATTTAAGAATGGTCGCAAGATCTGAAATTCCGATAACTCTCTACTACTTGGTGAAAAACTTGCGTTCTAAGTGAACGGGAGATTGAACACATGGTGAAATTCATGATTTATGTTACATTTCAGTTATTTAAAGCGAAATTGTCAAATCAGCTAAAATGGTGTAAGAATGGCCGCCACAATGGTAATCTTATACTATATCCTCATCAGACGGTAAACCTGGTAAATCATTTGTTTTATTCTCTGATACCATTGAATAAGCTTATGAATGTTATTGATCATTTTGCAAATATTGGTTCAAATTATCATCACAAATTCCTTGCATACAACAGTGTATCTTAAATGAAATTCTAATCGGACCCGCATGTCACACTCTGCAATTGACTATGAGGAAGAGCAATCCGAGGATTGAAGCCGAAAAGTCAACTGGTTTACAGTGGAGACGGCCTATCAGTCAAAATCTTACAAATAAACTGCTGCTGGTATAATGTATTCATCGACTTACCTTTATAAATTGACCATTGTCAGAGCTAGGACATGGTTCCTCGTTGTTGGAAATGTACGAAATTGATACATGTATATCAATCTGTAAATCTAGGAGCAAATCCCTAGCTAGCAACTAAGGATCGACGATCTCAATATTTTCACCTCTCTCAAGAGTTCTGGGAAAGATCGTGCCAGTCACGACTGTCTCACTACTGAAAACATAATAACATACTAGAACGAGAAACAGTCTGGGTATAGGAAAGACACTCGACTGCCTCATCATTGTGAAATGCCACGGATGACTGGTATTCAAAGCGATGACATATTTGTACTTAGATAATACTCGTCGAAATAACAAATGAGGCATGTGTTACCCTATGCCGTGCCACGACGCTCAACTCTCGGCCAGCTTCTTATTTACATTTTTGTCATTAATTTTTGACTGATCTGGTTTCTTATGTCAAACATTGCAAGATGCAGATGACGCAGTTTTGTATTGGTCGAGAAAACGTCCAGATGAAAGAATGTGTATTGAATTCATAGTTGACTGAACATCTATTTAAATTAATGTATGTATTCAAAAAATATTTATATCATAAGTGAAAAATGAATAATATTCCATATTTCGAAAGTTCCGAAAATGAAATAATGCTCTTTATTTAAAGGATGGTACAGTAGTATTGGTGGAGATGAGAATTGGGCTTTTAACTTTTTGCGAGCGATACCAAGAAAACACTTATGATATAGTACAGAGCATACCATTTTAAGAGAAATTCAAAGTTTATTTGATGAACATTGGGTTTGGAATGACTGAAAACATCCAAAAACAAAAGTCAACACAAAGCGATCGTAACATAAAGTGTGGGTCCCACACTTTATTAGAAATGCTCTTTTTTGGATATCTCAGCCATTTCAAAACCAATTTTCAATCAAATAAACGTTGAATTCCTCATATAATTACATGCTCTTTCATATTTCATAAGAGGTTTCTCATTATCTCACAAAAAAAAATGTTAGAAACCTAAAATTAGGTCTCAACCAAAACTAAACCCTTTAAGGTTCGCTATGTCGAAACACACTTTTTAATGCCTTAAACCTAGATGTTCATTAACCCGAAAACGAAATAGGGTGCGCCAGTCAAAAAATTTGGTGACGTTCTTTTGAAGGTTCAGGACATAAGATTGTCTTTGCCGAAAGCTCGTTAATCAGAACATGAAATAAAGTTCGTGATTCCGAACTTTCGTTAACGCGAAAATAAGATGAGATTCATTTTTCCAAAGGTTCGTAAATTCGAAAATGAAATAAAGTTCGTTTTCCCACACAAACTGTTCTTTAATTCGTGGTGGGTATCATTCATAAGTCAACACAAACCAATATGCATTTGCATTCCTAAATAGTTCTTTTAATAATTGTATAAGTAATGCTGTTTCGTGCGATAAGTTTACTACATATTGATAAGTTTAAACTGAAATTTGTCTGATGCTTATATTCTATGGCAATTAAGGAATGGAACTATAAATCCGAATGTCAGTCAAGACAGCACTGATGATATCATTATGACTTATTGAATCTAAGCCCGGGAATCTACAAGTTGGCTTCTAATTAGATATCTACTAATGTATTGGAGCAACATCGGGGCCCGTTTCTTAAAACTTAATATCAGTGACAACTGTCATATTTCTATGACAAATTTTCTCTCAGCCAATCAGATGCAAGGATTTCCATAGCTTGTAACAACTATAACAACTTGTCACCGATAGCAAGTTTTATGAACGGGGCCCAGTTTTCCTTTGCCTATACAATTGTACTTTATTGCAGGAAGACGTAGACGACGCGTCGTCTACATGATATGTGTGTATGGGTTTGCTGTTGTGTGGCGTGTGGGTGTGTATGTGTGTGTGTGCCGTGCGCTTGTGTGCATGCATGTAGTGCGCGTGAGAATGTATGTGTATTTAACTGGATTCATATAAGATTTAACGACACTTCACTTAAAAAAAGCAAGAAAACAAACAATCAAGCAAATATGAACAAACCAACGTTATAATAAAGTGGGGTTTGCAGTAACATCAGAGTTATATGCAGGTAGAGACATCGAATTCCTTCGACGAAAGAAACGTGAATTCAAACGACCATTACCTCTTTATGAGGCTGGGCGTGTACTACCAAATTCACTGCCCTTTATTCAAATAATGTGAACAACCTGTAGAGGCCTCTGAACAACATGTGCAGAATCAGCTATCAGTCAATGATAAAAGTGCTTAGGCCGCCCCCGGGCAGCACGTGACATTGTGTGCAATTGTATAAATTGAATAACGTCATCCTCCCTCACCGACGTGAAGTTCAAAGGGATGCGCCCAAACCCACGCAATATCGATATATACCTCACAATTTTCTCAGGAATTCCGCATATTTTTTGACAAATCAGAATGATAATAGGGACGCTCGAGGCTGCTCCAGGTGGGGGTACGACAAAAACTGTAACTTTTTTTGCAAATTCTATATAAATATGGGCTTGTCAGTGCTCACAAATAAAAATGCCACATCATTCCGAGTCAAATTCCATCACAGAGAGAAACACAATGCGGGTTAGAACCTTACCTGGAGACCTGCCGGAGTGAATATAATAATTATAATGACCACTGATTTTTACCACTGTTAAGCTATACTTTGACCTATTTTATTTTCATGATCCTTTACTCCCTATGTGCCTCAATTTGATTTACTTATTTTGGCAATTATTTCCCAAAAAATGTTTTTGTGTCTAACGTATATCCTCTGACATCCTTTCAAATTTTCTGTTATAATTTTGTGTATCTCTTAATATAAGATGATATGCACATAAATACCAGACATACACGATGTACTACATTGACCAAGATATCTTCCCATTCTTTCACCTTATTTATCTGATGTGCCTTGCACACAACTATATTTTGCCGTGTTTTCTGTAATGCTCTTCTGTAAGGTCCGAGCGACATCATTATTGTTATAGTCCCGTCTTATAGCAAGTAATGTTTCCAGTCGGTGTTTAACGTGACTAATTTGAATGATCTAAAGAAAAATCCAAACGCAGAACAAAATACTTTGATCCCGAATCCAACGACAAAACTTGCACCATGATTTCACGAGATACAGTGTACTAAACAACGACAGTTTTTATAGGGTCTACTGTATGTGTGTTTGTATGAAATTATTTCCCGCACGTGTTTGATGCACGGGTGATTCGAAATCTGAACAAACAAAAGTCATACATGGTGGTATCAATGCCCTTTCTTGCACTGTCACCCTTGCTCGTATTATTGCGTTGATGCGTAAGTAATAGATCAAATCAGTCAGGAATATATCCAGCGTTTTGTAAAACATGTCATCCATGGTGCGAGCCTATTCACGGCTTCTATAACGAGCTACTCAATCAAATGATGTCAAAAGAAGCCGATCTCAATGAAATACAACAGAAAGCTGGGATAGGCTGGAAAACATCTCTATCATCAGTGCCACATGAAATACTTCACTGAATTTGACGAGTTGGATCCTGCATCAATTTATTCTGTTACATATGCAATATGTTATGATATGTAATACAATATATATATATCATTATTGTATGCATAACACCTAATTAGATCCTTGTCATTTGATTGGTTGTTCGACATTGATTATTTGCCTTATTTCACTATGACGTCATCATTCGTGGCTCCATTTATACCGTGCAAATTTTGCTCCCCCCTGCACGTACGCCGAGAGCCCAGTACACTCTAGGCCCTACGTAGCACATAGCACTCGGTGAGCATTTTCTCTTGTTTTTAGACTCAAAAAAAGATCAAATGGCAAAGATCTATTTCAGATGTTATATAAAACAAATGATAAATGTTCTTCATTCGTGCAATGGACAGAATATTTCATTCAATGAGAGATGAAATTATTGATCCCTTCAATTCGTCTACGCCTCTTTAGATGGACCATTTCATCGTTCACCTCAAGAAATATTCTGTCCATTGCACTCACAATATTCATTATTTGTATACTAATGATGCACAGGATAGAGTGTGTTAGTGAAGGTGCGGCGCGCTCGAGAGTATTGACAATGGTGCGACATGCACGAGGCGCAGCGAGTGCATGTTGCAACCGTTGTCAATACTCGAGAGAGAGCCGCACCTTCACTAACGCCACGAATAATCCTGTGCATCATTAGTTTTATAAAATGGGTCGAAAACTAACAGCATTATTCACGTACCTTTGTGGGTCAATACCAGTCAGCTACATGTAGCACTCGCTCAAAAGTCAAGATGTCCGAAGATGTTCGTCCCAAACATTTACGCACGTCGCACTCGGAAATCCCGCACACTCACCTAGGTATACTGTACGTACGTATAGAGTATACGTACGCCACGTACTGTTATGCACAAGAAAGGCCGCCGGCCGGCTGTTGTGGCAGCCCGCGGCCCGAACTAGAAGTTGTTTACAGGATTGACAGCGCGTATAGTAGCGCGTGACGCACTTGTAACAACTGATTGCAGTGCGCACTGCTAGTGTAAAACATTGTGACGTACGTCAGGCCAGGGGGTGGAAGAGAGACTCTTCTTAGTGCTTACCTGAAGAAAATAATGCACGCACACGTGACTCATTTCAGCGCTTCCAATTGGCTACATTCTTGAACCCATTTTATAATATATTATAACATGCAAGAATTGGATTTCATTCTTACATGAGCACCCCCGTCGGCAAATAACTCTTCTGCCCATACTCATCTGTCGCATCGACAGGAGATTCCAACATAAATATCATTGAACAGTCTTTGTTCAGACAAAAAGATAAATAATAAAAATGACAATTATATCTTAATTGTCCCACATCACGTGGGGGCACTGTGGCATAGTGGATAAGAATCCCGACTCCCGATCGGAGTACCCGAGTTCGAATCCCCGCCAGTGCTTACGTCCTTGGACAAGATGCTTGTTTACCCACCATGTCCCTCTCGACCCAGGTGTGTAACATGGCGGTAACTGCAACGCTAGGGTAATAATAATAGCAGGGCCCTCTGGTACTAGGTGTTTCAAAAACATTTCCCACTTTTGATCATTAATAGTTAAAAAACTATTCATCCGATAAACTGTCATTGATATGAGTATAGCTGAATAGTGTACAATTTGGTTAAAGGTGATTTGCACGTGAAAGCATAAATCAGTTTCATTAAATCTAGAGATTGATTTTGAAGTAAGGTTTCAGATTTTGGTCAAATTTTAACCCTCTGTACAAAAATTGAACTTCGCACAGGAACAATGATGTGTATGTGAGTGTGTGCTGACAATGGCCCTGAACAATGGACATGCCTGAAGCACCTGTTGACTAGGCGTCAGTTCGTGCTCCAGGCACATGAATGCTTGGATTGCCCTGGGCACTGCTAGTCTGAATTCATTCACGGTAAAGTGCTTGCAACACCACATTTCATCCAGCTGGCAATCATTTTCAAATTTTGCTTCACATGTCACTAAATTTGGGATATAAATAAGCATGGATGATCTAAAGTTCCTCATTTTAATACAACTGTCTACTAATTAAATAGTCTGACAAATTTGTCGCTTTTTCTATAAAAAGAGATCATTTTTGATAAGAGTTCAGCAATTTGTCATTGGGGCGATTTGTTTCACAGTAGATTTATTTAAGGCTCCATATACACATGTGTATATACTCTAATTGATTTTCTTTACTTCCTGTCACCACGT
>NW_027273358.1:0-14284 GCF_040938485.1 Diadema antillarum
AACAGCCAATCAGGAAGCTGGATTCTTGTCGTTGCTATGACAATTGCCATTCCAGCAAGAGTTGCTATCATATCGACTTTTTATGATATGGGGCCCAGAAGACATCAACTAATGATGGTAGCAGTTATGTAATAACACTAAATCATATGTCCTCATGATGACCACTTGTAACAGGTCATGTCAAAAGTCAAGTTCATGTTACCAAATCCTCAGCTGTCATGGAGGGTATGAACACGACCTATGCATGTAAATGAAGGGATGACCTAACAACTCAGTGTACGTTTTATACAGGCATCTGTGCAGATGTAGAAACATTTGCAAAGTCACACTGAGTTATCTTTCGAGTTTCATCCCAATGTTTTTTTTTTTTTGCCAATTTGTCACATGTAGGGGATTTGTGTGTGTCTATTTTGCATTTTTTGGCTGTAGTTTTTAGTGATTTATTGGAAAGCATGGCGGAATTAACCTGTGCAATATCTGTGAACAGCCATGATGAAATCTGTTGAAGAAGAAGAACAAGTTGTATAGGATGGACGTGAGTTTAAAATGAGTGATTAGTATTCAAACAATCAGTTGCTTGTTGTAGACTATGCAATGTTATATACAACATACATGAAGTTTTTTCAGTACAATGTTTATGGTATATTGAAGACAAACCAAGAACACACGAGAGTATATGGACTACTGTAAATGATTATTCAGTGTTCATAACAACTTTGACCTTGTACATTTTGTTACGAAACGTTGCATATTGTAATGCTGCTGTACATAATCGAGCTCATCAAATCAATGTATTTCCTAATATACTACGATGTAGGTATAAAAGTGTGAAGTCTTGGCATTGTTTTTTGATGCTGATTTTCTATGTTGATATGATATATGTAAGTATATCTGAAGGGCTGGATAGTAATTCCAAATTATTACATTGGAAGAAAACACCTTAAGATGTTGCACCATAATGCTGTTTGAGTTTACTGTGTAATTAAATGCTGTATACTAAACTACAATAAACAGGTCTGGAACTTCAATAATGTAGAGATAAAATGGTAAAATCTTAAGATGCAGATGTATTTGATTCATGACACAGCTTATTTTGTCTTCAGCACATTGAAAAAATTGGAATGTCATGTGAAGCATCCCGTTTCACCTGTAAACTGTTTTATTGGCAAGAAGTTAAGAATTTACGGTATGATGGAAATTCCCTTCATATGTGATTCCTTAGTCTAATTTTTCATAATGCCACCACAAATCTTAACATATATATAAATAAAGGCTTTATTTCTTCTTCAGAAATTAATGATGAATACATATGAAA
Source organism: Diadema antillarum (assembly GCF_040938485.1). Lineage (NCBI taxonomy): Eukaryota > Metazoa > Echinodermata > Echinoidea > Diadematoida > Diadematidae > Diadema > Diadema antillarum. The sequence continues at coordinate 1,316 of NW_027273358.1, forward strand.
TCACTTTACATGTGTTTTACAAACTCGGCCAGTAAGCAGGGAATTCCCCCCCCCCCCCTTTCTCCCTCATACACTAAGTACTAGGCAGTATATCCTGATTGATTTTTGAAAAAAATGATCCATGCCAATGTAACATTGACTGAAAATAAAACATGCAGATGATCAGCAGTCTGAAAAAAAAAAGATAAAATATTCCTGAGATACAACCACATAAAGTACACTGAAACTTCAGTTTGATGGAACCAAAATGGCTGTCTCTAGTGTGAGTAATCAATCAGTTGAGACACATCGTATAACAGCCAGTCTCGGCATGATTATAGATTTGATCTCTCCCTTGTACAAAACATTCATAAAGTTCGCCCTCTACTGGGAGGTACGTGTGCAGTGCACCATCCTATGATCAAATGCATGTTACATGTGTATGCAGTATTATCCATGTGTAGGATTGAGGGAATTTGCCTTATGACTGTAATTTGTCACACAGACCGCTGGCATTACTCTGTAGTCTCGTAACTTTCCTCCTTTGTACAGTTTGTGAGGCTCAGATTTCCAGTCTTATATAAAAGTCATGACAAGATGCAATTTGTGTGCCACGAGGGACAAACCTGGTTTATTCTCATTTGTTCAAAGAGAAAACCTATGTAGTAGGACTGTGTGGAGATGTGCAATAGGTAACACAAAGTTTTCTTTACAAGATTTGTCAAGAGGCTGTCGGGGTATGTCTGTTATGGAGAATAGGTAGATTTTCCTTTGATATATTCTATAGAGAGGAGCTCACAGTTCAGTCGTTTTAATTCAAGGAGAAACATGTTACAAAGTGTGTTTGTAATATGCTGCTTGGTGGTTGAATTCAATCTGGCTTGCGAATAAATTTGATGTGTCTCTCGGCATGTTATCATTGCCCTGTAAAATATGCAAGATAGAGGCTGCTCCAAACTCTCTACCCTTCAAGTCAAAGCTTCGTCATATGTTCTTACATTGACTGTATATGCACTAATGCAGACAATAGTACTGGAGCAGTGCATGGATAACACCTGAGCAATTTGCCATACTTCAACTTGTACAAAGGTTCTCACTTTTTATCATGTCATCCTCTTGTTTCTAAGCAAGCTTGTTCATTATATCTCAATCTTTATATTGACCGTTTTGTTTTTCTTCTCGTACTTCTGGGATTCTCAAATGTCTCTTCAGTTTTCCTCCTCCTGTTCTCTTTTTGTGTGTTTTTCATTTAAGTTTTGCTTCAGTTCAATTTCATTCCAATTCAAATTTCATTTCCAGTGTCACATAAATTCTTTCAAATAAGATGACTACAACAGGTAATGTAATACAGAATATGAACATAATACGAGGAAGTGAAAAAAGAATTGGAAATGCACAACATAATTTATATTAAATTGTTTAATCTTCTGTATCTCCATCATGAAATGCCACTCAGTGTCAAAGTGTATGGATGAATGTTGTAATATCAAACAAATAGAATGACTGAATTTCATTGAATTGGATGTGAGATGAAGTAGTTATGGGAGTGTTAAGTAACATTGTGGTGACAGTTGTCACATTTATACAGTATGTCCAAAAAAAAAAAATACAATCAGATTTTCGCATTGATAACACCCGATATTAAACCGTCTAAATGCTGCTTCAGTGTCTTAAAATATAACATCTTAGCTCTACAGCGTCAATTTGGTTAAGCGGTCACAGAGAAATGTGGATTGCTGTAAAGCATGTCATGAGTCTGATTCTTCCAAATTTAGCACTTGGATGCTCTTGGAACTGCATATTAATGTGGGAACATAATAGACAGAACTTGGAGGGAAGATATTTCTGACATGCTCTACAAAATTCCTAATTTCTCTTTGACCACTGAAGCAAATTGGATGGGGTTTTATGTAAGATGTGGACATTGAGTTACAGTTTCATACCCTGAAATTGTATTTGGATTGATTTACTGTTTTTTAAGTTATCGTTGCGGAGGGTACTGTTGTAATTTGTGGGGGGACATAAGGTATACAGCTGTATGCAAATAAGATGAGGTAATAAAAGCATCATCTGACAAACCCCCATATGACCTGAGCACAAGTCTTTGCTAACAAGCCTTAGTTTAAATGTAATTTTTAAAAAATCAATTCAATCTTACACATCATTTTTTGTACAGTGTAAATAACTTTGCAACACAAATGCTTTTTAAGGGGAGGCAATTGTAGTTAATAAATCATCCACATAAAAGCTTTATTTCCCCCAAACGTTCTAATAGGAGAATTGTGAGGCAGTGATTGCATCGGGCATTTGTGGTTGTGGCCATATCAATATTTTGAATTTCGTGCATTAACAATGGTCCTTCAAAATTCAGTGACTGTCTTGTTTGAGTGATTATTACCTGTATATTTTTTTAAACCAAACTCACTGTAAATCTGTTTGATATTCCCCTAGTATACTATGAAAATATCACAACAGAGTATCTGTTCACTAAAAAACCCGTAATAATTTAGGTATACACATGTAGCTGCATTCCTTTTCCGAATAGACAACAGTCTTCGTCACTAGCAGCACCTCCGAGAATGCCTGCATATATAACGGTGACCATTGCAGCATCATGTGTATTTCAAGAATCAATGTTTATTTTAAAGGTTATTATACCCCCACCCACACATAGTGTGTATGGGGGTATATAGGAATCACTCTGAGGTCGGGTGGTCGGTCGGTCGGTCGGTTAGTCCATTGCAAAATTTTGTGGATCAAACTACTCTCTCATTTTTTGAGCAGTTAACCCCAAATTTGGCATGTGTGACCGCTATCAAAGGTAGATGTGCAATACACCTTTTTTTGGTAGTATTGTATAATACGTTGCCATGGTAGCGGCATATTTTGATAAAAACTTATGGATCGAATTACTCTCTCATTTTTTGAGCAATTAACCCCAAATTTGGCATGTGTGACCGCTATCAAAGGAAGATGTGCAAGACACCTTTTTTGTTGGTATAGCATGATGTGTTGCTATGGCAACGCCAAATTTTTAAAAAATCTGGCAAAATGTTATGGATCGAGCTATTCTCTCGTTTTTTTAGCAATTGACCCCCAATTTGGCATGTGTGACTGCTATGAAAGGTAGATGTGCAAGACACTTTTTCGTTAGTATTGCATAATGCGTTGCCATGGCAACGACATATTTTCATAAAAACTTGTGGATCGCACTACTCTCTCATTTTTTTACGTAATTAACTCCAAATTTGGCATGTGTGACCACTATCAAAAGAAGATGTGCAAGACACCTCTTTTGTTAGTATTGCATAATGCGTTGCCATGGCAACGGCAAATTTTAAAGAAATCTTACAAAATGTGGATCGAACTACAGTGGTTGTACTCTCAGTTTTATAGCAATTCAGTTGAAACTTGGGATGTATGATCAATGTAATGTGTAGTTGTGCAAGATACCTTGTTTTTGTTTGTGAGTAAATCTGTTTGCCATGGCAACAGCAGTTTTTTTTTTTTGCCAATCATACAAAAATATGTGGATTGACCTGACTCCCTGAGTTTTTGAGTATTTACTTGAATTTTGGTACATGTGATGGCTATGGTGCGTAGATGTGCAAACTTAATTTTTCGTCATTGTTGAACAATGCATTGCCATGGTAACAGCATATTCTGAATGAAAATCGTACGAAAATACTGTTGATTCAGTTACTTCCCTCGGTCTTTGAGCACTTGGCTTGAAAGTTGGTACATGTGACAGCTATAGTACGTAGATGTGCAAAGTTAATCTTTTGTCAATGTTAAACATGCGTTGCCATGGTAACAGCATTTTTTTCGTTAAAAAACATAAAAATGTTGTGGATTCAGCTTTCACCCTCAGTCTTACAGCATTTAGCTTGAAGTTTGGCACATGTGACCACTATGATACATAGATGTGCAAACTTAATCTTTCGTCATTGTTGAGCGATGCGTTGCCATGGTAACAACATTTTTTCACTCAAAAGAATACAAAAATAATGTGGATTCAGTTAACTCCCTCAGTCTTTGAGCATATGGCTTGAAATTTGGCACATGTGGCGGCTATGGTATGTAGATGTGCAAACTTAATCTTTCTTCATTGTTGAACAATGCGTTGCATGATAACAGCATAAAATTATCCTGAATGAAAATCGTACAAAAATAGTGTGGATTCAGATATCTCCCTCAGTCTTTGAGCTCATGGCTTGAAATTTGGTACATGTGACCACTATAGTACGTAGGTGTGCAAACTTAATCTTTTGTTATTGTTAAACATTGTGTTGCCATGGTAACAGCATCTTTTCATAAAAAGCATACAAAAATATTTTGGATTCAGCTTACTCCATAAGTCTTTTAGCATTTAACTTGAATTTTGGCACATGTGACCCCTGCGGTACATAGATGGGCAAACTTAATCTTTTGTCGTTGTTGAACGATGCATTGCCATGGTAACAGCATAGTTTGGTTGAAAAATCATACAAGAATACTTTGGATTCAGTTAACTTCCTCAGTGTTTGAGCATTTCGCTTGAAATTTGGCACATGTGTCCACTGTATTACCTAGATGTGCAAAATTTATTTTTCGTCAATGTTGAAAAATGTGTTGCCATTGTAACAGCATATTTTGAATGAAAATTATGCGATAATATGAATTCAGGTAACTCAGCTTTTGAGCATTTGACTTGAAATTTGGCACATGTGACGGCTGTGATATCATAGTTGTGCAAACTTCATTTTTTGTTAATGTCAACATTGTGTTGCCATGGTAACAACATTTTTTAATGAAAATCATAGAAATTGCCGATTTACCTATCTTACTCCTCAGGTTTTGAGCACTCGACTTGAGATATGGCACGTGTGACTATCAGTGAGCAAAATATACATTTATTCATTGTTGAACAACACATTGCTATGGTTTCTATTTTTTTTTCCAATAAAAGGTAGACAAAGTAAAATTGCTGGTTAAGCTAACTCCCTCAGTGTAAGGTGGGGGTATTAATCATATTGAGTGATAGTTCTAGTTAAAGACTATACGAGTTAGCAATACAGCACTGGCAAAAACCAACTAACTCAAAACTCTTGCACTGCTGCCATCAAAATTACAGTGCAATCAGTCGAAGACACCAGAGCTGCTACAACAACCCGTAACACGTACACCAACATTCACTTCAAAAAGTTTGCTTCCATATTCTACCTACCACACCCAACCTTTCACATACCAACATTCGCCCATCACTACCTCCAGTAACATATCTACGCTTTTATTTGCCAATAAACACTGCCGCCATTATCAACAAAATGTATACCCTGTTCATATACTTTCAGAATGAGGTCTGAAGTAATCATATACACTCGGCAAAAAAGGAAGAAAGTTAACACTTTTTCCAGCTCATATTTTTGATAGAAAATTTTGATAAAAATCAATGTATCATATACCATGTGATTTAACTGGCAGGTTAGTACAAAGGGAAACTTGACGCATGAGTGAACACATTAGTTTTTGTCCTCCAAAGCAAAAAATTAAAAATTGCAGAAATGGACATTTTGTCATTCCTCTGCAAATACCCTTCAATATAGCAGTAATAACAAAATAACCAATTTAGCGCAATAAGAGACATGAATGAAATCACAAAAATAAGTTTTGTTCACTTGCATCTATGTATCTCCTAATGTTCTCGAATAAAAACAAAGTGGTAAACTAAAGGGGGGAAAGTGGGAATTTTCTGTCAACTCAAACTTCAAATGACATAGGGAGTATGCCGCAAAGGTTATAACATGGACAGACTTTATTTTATTCTTTTGATTCAGGAATATTAGAATATTCATTAGACGAATTCAAAAAACCAAAGGTTATTTTCAGTTTTCCCAATTTGAAATAATTCAAATTTCTACCATTTTTTTTTAAAATATTGCTTCTTTAATGTCATTTGAATTCGTATTTGACAGAAGATTGTTCATTTTTTCTCCATTATTTTAGCCTTTCTTTGTGTTTTTGGGGCAACAAAGACATTACAGAGATCATAGGTTGATTTTTGCAAATTTACTTTGTTATTTTGTTACATTTGCTTTAGTTCTCATTGTAATGTGGAAGAGCACGCGTATGAATGACAACATGTTCATTTTTGCAATTTTTACTTTTGTGCCTTGAAAAAGAAAAACGAACGTGTTCACTCATGCGTATAGCATCCCTTTATACTGACCCTCTCTATTGACAGCCAATCAAATTACCTTTAACATGGTGTACAAAGCATTAATATTGAGCCATACAGTATGTCCACAAAAAAAATACAATTGAATTTCCACATTGATAACTTTCAATATGGTTAGACTGTGAATTCTATGTCAGGGTCTAAAAATATAACATCTTACCTATATTTTGCAGAAAACCCGATTCAATTTGGATAAGTGATCACAGAGAAATGTAGATCGTTGTAACGCATGTCATGGGTCAGTTTCTTCCAAGTTTAGGACTTGGATGCTCTTGGAACTGCAATGTGTGAACACAATAGACGGAACTTGGGGGGAAGGGATTCCTGATATGCTCTACAAAGATCCCCATTTCTCTTTTACTACTGAAGCAAATCGGATGGGGTTTTCTGTAAGATATGGGTAATAACTTAAGTTATAGTTTCATACCATGAAATTTTATTTGGATTGATTCACTGTTTTTAAAGTTATCATTGCGGAGGGTCCCGTTGTATTTTTTTTTTTTTGGGGGGGGGGGGAGGGGGGGCATACGGTACATTCTGTGAAATATGGACTTGAAAAATGTTACTTTCTTTGTTTCTGTTCTTCTGCTAAGTGTAGATATATGTAGGTGTGTGTGTGTGTTTTTTAATCCAGCGGGTCAAGATCTAAACACCCGATGTCACATACATCATGAATGGAATGTATAGACTTGACAAGTCTCTATGTTTCGACCGTATTATAGGCTCCCGAAAAATTAACTACATTGTACATGTATTACCTCGTGTCCTTAAAGAATAGCCATTATCACTTGAGAATCGTTTCCCGTACAATATTCCTTGATGTCTGTGCCACCTCCAACGATATGCCGAGAAGAAATCAACTTAAGCAGAGCTGTATATAATACATTGTAGTCTGATACACTTTACATTCATACATTTAAAGTAAATCCAACTGTGCATTATGTTGGTGTGGTTGTATTTGTGTTATTATTATTATTATTATCATTATTATTATCATCATCATCATTATCATTATTACTATAACTATTACTATTACCATTACTATTACTAGTACTAGTACTATTATTATCATCATCATTATTGTTACTATTGTCTCTATCATCACAAAATGTATTTTGGAGATCAATATCACGTTAAGTTCCATCCTGGAACCTTAAACTTCTATTGCTTTTCTGAGGATTGCTGTTGATGTTGTTGTTGTTATTTTTAAGGAAGAAGAGAAAGAGAGAAAGAATGGGGCCCTATACATCAAATAATTTGCCCCATGCACATTGCAGTTCCAAGAGCATCCAAGTCCTAAACTTGGAGTATTGCTGCTTTTTGGAGCGTTTGCACTCGTCGAGGCACACCCACATTGTCCACGTACGTCGTAGCTGTTTTGGCGTCATTTTTTTGAGTGCTCCGGCTACAATGGGGACCACCTTCGTTCTTGTAGAATCGAAATTGCGCCGATGTGCGGAGCATTTAAAATAATGTTGTTATCATGAAAGTTTATGAAGCTTTGGGAATGTATCTTTGAAGGTTTGTTATCTGATTGAATGCTAGGTTATCGGTGAGGGCGCAGAGAGGCGTATTCTCAAGAACGAACAGGAGATGTTGCAGTAAAACACTCACACGTCTCATTTATAGGGAGGTTCTGGATTCTTCGCCCATGGACCATCAGTAAATTCATGTTTATAATGATATCATGACATCTTCACATCCAACTTGTGGTTAGCAGGCAGCTTTGACACGTTGAGCCAGTTGCAAGCTGGCATATTTTTTATACTCATTAAGTTCATGTATTCAATCAATTCAATTCATTTTTCAGTATCCCACATTCTAAAAAAAATCACTTTTACAAGACAAACAGAAGAGAAAAACTATACAAACATAACAAATGAGAGATCAGAAATACCATGTTATGAGGCCTATTGAAGCTGATTTCCTTACAATAGATAGGATGCAATATGCAATTAAACGAAAAATACATGTAGGCCCTACAGAGTTCAACCACAGGTAAAGAAATCTACACTAAGCAACAAAATAAGAAAGAAACATACCAACAACAACAACAACAACAACAACAACAACAAACCCCTGCAGATCATTACAAGAGTTATTCAATTGTACTTTGGATTAAAAAACATTTTAGATTAATTTACATTTCAAAGATTGGAGTTGGACACTCTTTAAACTCATTCCAGCATTTCGCTCCAATTGCATCTGGTTGCAGTCTTTGAAAACTTATATATCTTTCCATATTAGCGTAAAGATGATGTAGGAAAAGGAAATACGTAGCTACAATATAATATAGTATCTCCTAGTACACGCCACTCGTTACCATCCTTATGTCCTATGGGATATGTGTGAAAAAAAAAAAACACACTTCAAAGTCAGCAACAGTTGCTAGTGCATTGGGAATCAGGGAAAATGCGTAAACCCGCCACACTAATGAGATAAAAAGAAAATCACATGTCGTTTATCCTGCTGACATGTCGAGTGTTAAGTACACATCGAAAGACCAGAATATTGCAAAAGGTCAAACAAATCCATCAATCCAGGAATGCATATTGTTTTGAAGTGTGAACATCAGTGCTTGCCGCTATATTGTATACGGGTTTTGGCTGAAAGCTTCGTCCACGAAGACTCAGGTTTCAAGGATGTTTCCGTCCTTTCCAAAGCAGAAGTACGCTTCTATCTGCCGTTACAATTCTTTTTTTTTTCCTTCTGACGGTGAGCTAAAGCTAGCAAGTGAAGGCCTATAGATTTGTCTGCATATGGTAGAGTTATATTGCAATGCGAGCAGGTTAATGGCTTGGTTTTGATGGACTTCAGCTAAAGTGCACCGACAGAAAATTTCCCGCCATTTTGCTAAGATCAGTTTTCATGTCAATACATCGCCAGGAAATAAAAACAACAGTGTCTTTTGTTCTTTGAGAGAGAAGCAGACAAGATTATTATGATGCTGGCCGTGTGTGTGTGTGTGTGTGTGTGTGTGTGTGTGTGTGTGTGTCCGTGTGTGCATTCTGCTGGGCAGCCAATTGACCACACAATATATCGCAGACGAGTTTGTATTGTTCAAATGAATATCCGATCCATGTTGATAAAAGCGCCCTTCACCGGGATGGTTCTATACTCCGGTCCCAGAATATCCATAGAGTTTCAATTTACAGAGAATCATATAACGTTGTTAGTGCATAGGTCATTCAAGAGAACTGCCTATACAGGATGTTTTTGCGGATGCCTCGCGAATTTGATCTCGCCACCTTCCGATCTCACTGTAAACGACTGGGTCGCTGTAACCGAAACTGTAGCGTGAAATCCAGCCTGTATTTTCATCTAAATTGATTGTGTCAATTCAGTGAAGATGGATCAGTTTATGATATGCATGCTGACTCGCAGACCATACACGTAGGGAGCACTTGCTCGGTCTCCTACCACACGGTAACCATGGAAACGTCCCCCATATTTCGTCTTCTCTTTCATAGATAAACTTGTCGCAAACCATACAAAATGAGAAGCAAGAAGGCCACCTTTGGTTAATTATGGCATTGTTTAAGAATGATTTTTTCCAAATTTATTTTGCCATCAACATTTTCTGCTCACCCAAATACTTGCAAGGACTTTAATGCGTCATTCAATAAGAAGCATATGAACAGTATACCTCTCGGACAAGGTGATAAAACCGTAGTTTCAAGTACCGGCAGTATTGTGATATTCGAAAGTCATATCCCAAGATCCTTTGCGTTCTGCACTAAACATATGCCACCTTACAGACATTAATGTCAGACGCTGCATCAAACCAGGTCAAGATGCTATGCCCAAGACAGTTAATTCCTTAACAATACACGGACAATTGATGAATGAGATTTTCTAAAGACAATGCCCTTACTTGAAAGAACACAGTGTCCCACAGTGTGGTCACAGTGTGGTCACATAGTCGACTGTGTGACAACGCTCGAATTTAACAGTGTGAAGATGATTTCACACTGTGTTCACACTGTGACTCTTACACTGTGGAACACTTTGTTCTTGCCAGTAGGGAACTATCCCAATACAAATTGATCAACAGGGTCTTGGTCAGTATCCAACATAATAAAACTATTCTGGGGGATTTTGTGTGTGTGTGTGTGTGTGTGTGTGTGTGTGTGTGTGTGTGTGTGTGTGTGTGGAGAAGTTCTGAAACTGTTACCATTGTAAGGAAATGTTCATGACGGGTGGACAGTTCTAGCTAAGTGCTTTGGCATACTGTACCTCTTTTATATGCTTTCCAATTACAACGTTGATGAATATCATCCACAATATTTTCTTTTCTTTGTCAATCAGGGTTGATTATTTATGCCAAACGAAAAAAAAAATTAGACATTTATTAGATTGCAAAGCCATACCCAGTCCATGGTATAGCAGCTGCTATCTGTAGCTTGCGTTTAGATTGTTACGATTTGTTCACGAGAAGAAAAGGTCATGTGCATTAGAAATGAGATGCAATTTATAAAATGTATCCAGAGCAATTTGTATAGGATCGCGTGTCTGTATGTATATGTATGGTATGGACAATGATATCAATATAGCTCCTGTTCTATGTCATTCTCATTCTCAAGTTTCCTTTGTACACGGAGTTCTACCGAACACTCGAGGAAATGTTACATTGTAGTTCACTGTTTCTGTTGTTAAAGGTTTTCATCTTTCTTGTTGAATTTTGTTCGATGCGCACTGTAACATTTTGTCTGATACAACAGCTGGATAAGCTATCGAGATGTTATCATTGCAGGCTCCCAAACTATAACTGTCGCTCTTTTCGGAACTGAAATGCACTTTGAAAATTTCACTGAACCTGCGTCTCACTAATTCTACTCTTGAGGAATGTGCTTTTGGGGGAAATTTGATTTGTTGCTTAATTGCAATTAATTAAATGACGATTTTGCAACATGAAAAGGCATGTTCCCTATTACGGGTCTGCTAAGGCTGCGATAATTTTTTTTTCCAGAAAGTGCATGTATTGGCTTCTTCTGTGGATAATGTCTACATTTTTGTTTGCAAAAGTCGCAGCTTTACACAACTCAGCGCAACTCAACGCTGAAAGTAAATTAAAGAAGCAGCACTCGGAGAAAAAAAAAGTGCGAAAGTGCATTCTTCCGTCGTTGTCCTTGTTTCTATTTTCACATTCGTTTTTGAAAAAAAAAAGAGAGTAAAAAAATAGATAAAAAAGTATGAAAGGAATATTTGACATTAACTTCAGATAAGAGCTGTGCTTGCCTTATTGTCGTAGCCCCCCCCCCCCACACACACGTACAGACACACAAGCAAACAAAGAAACAAACTGCAAAAGCCTCGAGAGACGAATGCTTCTGTGAAGTCAATAGCTGTTCTGCTTATAAAACAAATATTGACCGATCTGAGGGTAATAATAGTGGAAAACTTTCACCTTAGCAGGTTCCTAAACAGACATACTGTGACCCGAGATGGTGCGGGTCGAAGGTCCTAACAGTTCTGGTAGAATCAATATTATTCAGAGTGACAGCTTCGTACTGTTGAATGAGACGACTTCTCTACCCAAAACAAGGAACAGGAATATTTTGACGAAGAAACAGTCATTTTGTTTCCGTTTTGAAAGAGACTGTAGAATAACACAGATATTTGATTTTTGACGCAAGACAGAACGGACAAAATCCAAGAGAAATATTCCTTGTTTTCAGACCCCACTCTGTTTTTCTTCCCCAATATATCAAACGATAACAATCAGATTTCCTCCTGTGAAATATCCCTTTCCCTTTTCCTGTCGTAAGCGGCGCGGATCCACTCTTGTCTGTTATCTTTTATCTGGGTCCAACGAGTTTGTACCTGATGCCCAATTATACGACGTAACGTTTGTGTCCACGAAAGCTCAGTCTCTCCTCTGTGGCCAGCAAGTATTGTAGCTGACTCTGGGATGCAGAGGATCCTGCTATTCTACTTTTTCACTGTTGTTTCCATAGCAAAACACGTTGGCGATGAGATGCTCTCTTCAAGCAAGCCTGACATCTCAAAGTTCTCTAATTGCAATGAACAAACTTTTTATACTTCCCTCATTTGTACTTATCACCCATTTAGGATATCGACTTCACAAGAAGAGTGTTTATTCTTAAGCAGAGAATTGAGATAAGTGACGAAACCAACCAAAATGGCAGTTCGACAATATGTTCATGGTAGAATTTTCCGAATGTGACTAATGTTGAGTTTATTGAATTTCAAAGTTTCGCACCTTTCACTATAAAATCGGTCGTAATCGCATACTAGAAGAGCAGAGAAAATTCCCATTTTTAGGTGCATGGGTTGTTGTTTTTGACAACATCTCAACGCCCACAACTTCTTCCTGCCTGAAAATCATCGTTGTTTACTATAAAACTATAATAATTTCATGCATGTTACTCGTATGGTTAGATGTTATTCATTTTGATTCCATACCATAAAGAGAGGAGAGAATCGCTAACGATTTGTTGACAGTTTAATGGAAGACTTTTGACGTCATGAAAATGTGGTTTCACACTGTGGTGGCACACTGTGGTTGCGTACTGATTTATGAAAATATATGACGTCATAAACTTTCATATTTTATGTCCAAATTTCACGGAATATCTGCAATTGCGCCAATTCGACTTCATTCGATCAAAAGCCAATTGTGGGCTTGATGTTTAATGTTCTTTTCTGCGAAACTTTTTTTCAGGAAGAGTGGGCGTTTAATTTACCAGCACTTCCGATATCGTTTTGTTTGCATGCAGAATTCACTAGCTTGTGTCATGGAGCTACAACAG
>NW_027273359.1:0-10385 GCF_040938485.1 Diadema antillarum
GCTTCTTCGTTACTACGCTATTCCTGTTCACTGCAATTGCTTCCCTTCTGTATCTTGGTATATCACTGCTGCGTCTCTAATGTGTTTTTGCTGCTTTACCAAGACATCACTCTTAGCGCTCAATTCGTCCCGCAATTTTTCACGAGCAGTGTGCCTTGCACTGCATAAAAGCAGAACAACCCTCCACTCCCATGCACATGATGCACGCACGAAGCCACCGTCCCGTCACGAGAAATGGAATGCTATCGGAAATGACCAGAAATATTTACGGGGTTGGGAGTCCTTCATTTTGTCGTCAGAAATGACACGGAGTGTGAGGATAGTGACATGTCGTAGAGGTGATAACGTAAATGAGAGAGAAAAACAGATATATCTTTAGAATACGTGATATTGGCTCTCAACACACTTCCAACGGTCATGGGAGGAGAAGCTAACAAGTTCACTTATCATAGCAGGACGAGATTGAAAGCATCGCGAGAGTGCAGTTCAAAGGCGTTGTTTATTGCTAGATATTGGGAGAAGAGAAATCGGCGTGTCATGACCAATTTCGGTTTCCTTTCATCATTGTTCACATTCCAAAATTATTTCTGAATTTTTTCTGAACATGGCGCATGAAATCAAACGCGGTAGAGGGTTGAAAAAAAAACACCTGTCTACAAAATCTTGGTAGGGAGGGTTTGACAAGAAATTTAGTTCATCGTTACTTAAAGCAGTAATTCATGTTGCAAATCCTGTGTCTGTACTGATAAAGATAACAGGTCATCATTTAATATTTACTTTAAATCAATTAGACACGTTGATCTGCAAAATGATAGAACGCAAAGTTGACACGCAAAAAAAGGTCTAAAACAGCTATATTTCAATATTTATGTCATAACCGATATCGTATCAGCCGTTCTTGTTGTTTTGTTTTATAACCACTGGCAGATATCTAAAGCACTCGAGACGAGAGAAGAGAGAGAGAGAGAGAGAGAGAGAGAAAAGAAAACTTGTAAACCAAACCTTAGTGGAAGAAAACTCACGCTCTGCCCACGTTCCAACTTTCAACTTCTTTATTCCCGTCGTACAAAAGGCGATACATAATACAAAATATATAAGTAAAGAAGTACAGTTTTCAGGGACAAAGTTTTAGTTCGCATGCAGCAGGAGTAATGATTTGTGTTATGTGTCCAACTTATACTTAGTGCCACATCTTACCTACTTTTTGTAAGCTGTGAGTTGGGCATTGTGAACTTTCAATTTAAGTCAATTCGTATTTATTTCATTCAAACAGATTTAAAAAAATCAGACATAGGTACAGATATATAGATTCAAGTTGACAATACAAATGTAATAGAATGTGGAGACAGCAAGAAAAACAAAGTTTTATGAGCAGCTTCCACCATAACAAAAAATAATTAAATGAAAGTCAAATTAGGTCGAACAAATACATGAAAATCAAAACCAAACTAAGTAAAAATACACATTAAAAGAAATACAATAGGCACACATTAAAGAATACACACACACACACACACACACACATACACACACAGAGTAATACCCGAATGCGTAGATTACATTTCTTTTCTTTTTTATAATAATGATTTAAATCTTCGTTTGAAAACGTTCAAAGATTGACTCATTTTAATTGCCTGAGGCAAGTTATTCCAAATTTGTTCTCCTCTATATGAAATAGAATATAAACCAACATTCGTTTCATTAGGAGGTAAATGATAATAAGGATTTCTCAAACAAGACGAATGGATAGCACTGTCCAACCGAAACAAGGAAGAAAGACTTGGAGGAATGCAATTTTTAAAACACAAATACATAAATACACCAAGATTATAATTGTTCAATTCAAAAATATCTGAGACATTACATTTCATGAACTTGAACGATGTCAGTCAATTGGTCATCTTCAAGTATGTGTAGGCACATCGAAGTTCTTCCATGTGACCCTTAAAATTATGGCCGACCCCCTTAAAGATAATGAAATGTTACACCTTCCCATGTCGCACAGGGTCGACGAAGAAGCTTTTCTTTTTCGTTCACATGGGTCCCTGCTCCAAACCCAAGCCGCTGGTTTGTTAATGTCTTCCCTTCTAATGATTTCTGCTTTCCGGTGGGCAGATGAGTGCCGATGTTAATGTCATTAATACGCGCAGGTATCCTCTTTGGGTATAGACAAAACACGTGTTGACTTTTATTACAAGGAAATGCAGAAAGTGTGTTGATAGCAATTATCACTTATTGAGAACGCTATTAATAGGCGACTCGTGGGCCGAGAGGTATCCTGGTGGTATACGGTGGGTTTTGATCGTTTTATCATGCACGCCTTTCGAGACTTTGCCGACGAAGTCTCCGTACAGAGGCATATGAATCGATGGTACCTCTCCTGTTGTCGAAGGACGAACTGGTGATTAAGATAAATGTTTCGTCATTCAATATGTCAAAAACAAAGGAGAGATAAATCTAACATCCTATATAGGCACTGCTTATACCCACATCTGGGTTGCACATTTATTTCTGTATATATTGTACATCACGTTGCTAGAATTGGTTTGCCTTTCTACAGTTCGAGGTTTGGTCTCTGGTTAACGATGCCTTGGCTGGGCTCACTTCGCAAGGACAACTTTCAGAAGGACGGCAACAGGTCAGCAATACAAGCACAAGGAAACAGGACACGCATCTCTAGGATGACAAACCTCACGTTCTTAATTTATTGCGCCGCACCTAGTTGAGATATAACAGAATAAACAGTTAAGAACTTTTATTAAAGACCATTTTTTTCCTACACTTTTCTTTTCAACAGGTTTTACGATAAGTGATATAATATTCTGGATAAAACTTTTGAATTTACTGTTTTACATTTACATACCGGTATGCAGCATCGAGAGAGAGGGAGAGAGGAAAGAAAAGTCCAGTTTGCGGTGCCATCGATACTGAACGTATGAATTATACCATAGATAGCAAATAGCGCTATAAATGTACGGGAAAATTCCTAAAGGCTTCTTGTGTAGTACTGTTTCTCAACAGGGAAACTTATTACTTGTAACATAATACACGAGTAGAAGAGAAGGTTGATCATAATATGTATAACTGAAATAATGCATTTTACTTTCCGTAATTCATAATCGAGACAGGACAGAGTCACGTCAAACCCTCATAGTCGTAAGAATAGGTTGTTACATTACATTCTTCTTGACTAGTCGTTTTGATACAGTAGTGATGATTTCATAACTAAATGTTGCTTCAAATCGTGTATTTAGCCACCGTCTTACTCGGCAGCTCATGCCGCAAAGACACTCATCCAGACTTACCTCACAGTCTTACCAGTGTAAAGTCATTGGCTGAATATTAAAACGAGAACAGAACCTACATTTCCAAGGTTTTTGATAGTGAAACATTAATTTTTGTTTGAAGGATACTCACTTGACATGTACCATGTATGTCTAACTTTCTTACTATACCAATAATTTTCCCTGGCTATTTCTCTCTTTGTTTTGTTCTGTTAGGTGACCAGGATATTTTTAAACATTTTTTTTTTGTTTCATTCTCAATTATTCCCACCTTGATAACAATCACCGACTTCTTTTCCTTCTTGAATATAGGGATGACCAAAAAAAAGGAGATATGCAGGTTGGTCGTTGATTCACAATTTTTGCTGCTTCATCTCAATATTCCTTCGTTTTGACGACTTCTTCTTTTCCCTTTTGATGTTGACCTGCTTCGAAATTCGGACGACAGATATCGACGTCAGTTTTTTTATCTATCTTTTTATGGGGGGGGGGGCATCCCGAAATTCATTTTAATGGCTTGCTTATTGATTGTTGTACATGGAGATACAGCCACACAAAAGGACGCACCAACCCACGACATTATCTCTCCGTATGGCAAAACTCGGTCATGGCGCTTATAAATTTCGATTTTTTTTTCTTTTCCTTTCATATAGTGCGGTTACTCCTTCAAAAGACCTGGTTGACATATCCCCAGTCCAGGTTCCCATGGAGTCAGTTATCTGTCCTCCGAGAATTTATGAGAACATTTTTTTTTTCATCAAAAGGTATATTGCAATTGACTTTTATGGTGGAAGTGTACGCCTACATGAATGTCTCAAAATATTTTCAATGATGCCGCATCTATATATAAACACTCATTTTGATCATTGGTGGATCATTGAATACATGTAGAAGTATGATTATTGCAATTACCCCACATGTGAGTCGAAGGAAAAACTAAGAAGAAAGGAGAAGAAGAAGAAGAAGAAAGATCATATCTGGTTATAGGGCAAAACACGGCTAAATTTTCCTCGATTTGACAGAACTCTCTGTTGATTTGAATGTTAAACATGTTGAACTTTACAAAAGGTCTAACAATTCTCAAGAGAGATATAAGGGGAAAAACCATTGGTTGCTGAAACATTACATAGTCAAACCTGTCTTAGCGGCCACCTGTCTTTAGCGGCTACTAACCCCTGGCTCAGTTTTCAGTTGAAAGCTCATAATGGCGCCCTCTTCGTAATCACTAAATAATTCAACACCAGTATAAATATGAACATCTAATCTTTTAAGGTAACTAACAATTCAATGTGTTCCTTTTGTGGTATTATACTAGGAAACAGCTGTTCCGAATGGTGCAACATTGCTGAACGATCCTCCAGGATAGCCTACATTTCCACCATCAAACTTTGGATTTTTTTCCTGAATCTGAGTCAAAACAGTCTATCTATAAAGTCTATCTAAATACGAGAGTAATGTCAAGCCTTCACAGGAAGCTGATGTCACCAAGCAAAGCTAGTTTCGTTCTTAGTTTAGCTGGTATTCCTGACTTTAAAAAGAAATCAATCTTGCATGCATGCTTTATTTTGGTATCTGTGATTGGTGTGCCAGGGAGGAAAAGTTTTTTTGTTTTTATCAATGGGTGCGAAGCTATAAACAAATCTACACAAAGTGAGAAGAATTTGATTGTCTATCCAACTGTTCTAGCCTTAGGCCAACCATGGTTTCCCTCCATATTTGTCGAATAGTCTCTCATTTTCTGTCTGGTCCACAGATCGATCCTTGAAATAAATTCTTGAAGACTTGACAGTACCAGGTCAAAATTTTGAGTTAATTGAACTAACCTGCGTAAGTTCTTGCCAGTTGTCTTGTTTATGTGATTACACGTGGAATATTCCTTTCCGGACAAGCCCCCAGAATATTACTATCTAGAATATGGACATCTATTGGATATTGTTACCCAGACTTATTTCTAATCTATGAATACTGTGCTTGCAACCTATACGTCGAATTTATTAGGTGATACGCTATCAGCGTATCACCTATTGTGATTGTCAAAATCTCTCTTTATTAGGTGATACGCTATCAGCGTATCACCTATTGTGATTGTCAAAATCTCTCTTTATTAGGTGATCCGAGAATCCTCTCGGATCACCTTCTGTATCTGTACTGATTCTTTGTTAGGTGATCCGAGTATCCTCTCGGATCACCTTCTGTATCTGTACGGATTCTTTCTTCTTTTTTTCTTTATTTCTCCCCAAAAGTTGTGCAGAGGTTAGCTCAGAAAGTGCATTGCCTATCAATGTCAAACTTATACCATATATGTATGGTGACCCAAAGACGAAAAATCTTGTAAAATCATTGTGATCAGTCAACCGTGACGTCACTATGACGTCATTATATGAAAACACATTTTCATTCATATCTCATTAATGGAATTGAATTTTTCAATCAAATTTACGTCACATATAGTTCAACCTGCATATAACAAAAATGGGCAATGCTATGATACTCTACACATGTTAACACTCGTTTCTCGAACATGGTCACAAGTTAGTCCTTTCGCTGGTGTGTAGCTCGTCGGCACCTCCGATTTACATTATGATATTGAAGCGGAAATTGTCACTTTTGTTCCTGGTTGAACTTCTAGGGACATTACCCCCCCTTGTCAGTCTTGTCGCTCAGACAATGTCTATCTACTGAAATTCAGCAGCTCTGTGCAACAAGAAGAAGGAAATTAAGGAGCGAAGGCGAGAGGAGGAACGACTCAAAAGGAATATTGTAGTAGACAAACAGATCAAAACGGAGAGATAGGGAGGAATATATATATATAGAGTGAGAGATAGAGGGACAGACAGACAGACAGACGGCGAGACTTAGGAAAGTGTGGGAGAATGAATCCGATTGCAAACTATCACCTACTCAGAGATAACTCTTGATTGAAAACTAGTTCATGCCTAAATCGATCGTTGTATACGCCGTATCAATTCGTCACTTTTCAGCTATTGCGCGGGGTTAACAACGACAATGCACTTCTCTCTTCACGGCGTCCCAGAACAAAATGCAAGATCCAACGGATATCAGTTCCCTGGGGCTCTGCTGAGAAGAGATTAAAAGTAGGACAGAAAAAAAGGAGCTGAAAAAGTAAGATCATAATCGTAATTATGAAATAGGGTTGAGTATGAAGAAAACATGGTATGATAATGTAATGAAAATATGTGTCATGATTCAAATACAGACAGCATTTTTGAAATACCCTTTTATTGTAACTTTGACATGAATGATGTGTGTTTATTTTTTTGTTAATTTTTTTATAAGCTACTCATTGAGATATGTATGTATCTGCCACTAAAAAGGTCTCGATTTTTTTCTTTGTTTTCCTTCGAAGTTCCGTTCTGCAATGCCTCTCACGACACCCTGACCTGCTGGCCACCAACGGAAGCTGGACACAACGTTACTCTCGCCTGCCCTCCCGACGCACTCCGTAAGTTGTGATCGTGATCGATGTAAAGTTAAATTTCCTGCTTTTAGTTTCTCCTTATATTTGGGGGGCAAGGGACTCCATAATACTTCGTGAGTCCCCGGTTTGTGTTTGCGTTTTGACATTGTTTTGTAAAGTGGCGTTCACACTGTCTCGAAATTGACTAAAGCTGGACACATGATAAAGGAAATGCTCAAATTCAGCTCTGATCGTATAAATTTTCTGTCATTCGTAAGGTCATCTTCCGCCATCGTTTGACCGTCGGTTGATTTTCTCAAACTTCTGCAGAAACTTAGTGAACGGTGGCAAAATCTTCGTGTAGCTATTGTGTCTCCTTAGTGTGTCCTTTGGGTAAACGTCTGAAAGGGATGGTACAGTATTGGTGGCGATGAGAACTGGGCTTTTGCGAGATACCAAGAAAACACGTATTAAATAGTACAGAGCATACCATTTTAAGAGGAATTCAAAGTTTATTTCATGAAAATTGGGTTTGGAATGACTGAAACATCCAAAAACAAAGTAAAACAAAGAGATCGTTATAAAGTGTGGGTCCCACACTTATTATAATTACTCTGTTTTGGATATCTCAGCCATTTCAATACCAATCAATAATAAACGTTAAATTCCTCATGGAATTACATGCTCTTTCATATTTCATAAGAAGTTTCTCATTATCTCACCAAAAAATGTTAGAAACCTGAAATTAGGTCTCAGCCAAAACTATATGATCCCTTTAAAAACAAAGATTTGCATCTTCTTGCAGCCTTCGTTTGTGATTCGGGTGCCAGCGTGTGGCCGTTCGTAGGCATATCGCACTTGGTTTGGGTGTTGATTGGCTTTTGACGATGTTCGGGGCCAACTTCGCACGAAATTGAAAAATCAATTGTTAATCTATGTTCGTA
Source organism: Diadema antillarum (assembly GCF_040938485.1). NCBI lineage: Eukaryota > Metazoa > Echinodermata > Echinoidea > Diadematoida > Diadematidae > Diadema > Diadema antillarum. The sequence continues at coordinate 7,647 of NW_027273359.1, forward strand.
TTACAATCGCGTAACAACTTCAGGACTGTATGACGCCAACCTTTGCGTGTGAATGTGAATGCCGAAGCCCAATCAGGAGGCTTGTAGCTTGTAGCAAGTAGCTTGTACTCTGCTTATGAAGATACCGTTTCTACAATGAATTACTAACATTATTCATGGATGTTCCTTTTCCTACATCCAAAGAACGAATCCTTGCATTCACCTGTTCCTTCTTGTTAAGTCTTTCAAGCAGGAATTAACTTTGTTGTTGCTAGGTATAAGGGCAAGCTTCCGGTTTCTTTGAGGGTGCGAATCAAACGGATAAGCAATGACGGTGGTGTCCGTGCAATAATGCAGGTTATTACTTCTTTCTAGTTCATACCTACACTTGTCCACCCCCCCCCCCCCCACATAAACACAGACAGATTCACAGACACAAACATAGATACACAATACACACAAACAAGTATGACGTCACTGATATTATTTTTCATTTGCGCGAGATCCGCTAGAATTATACTATGTTGACGCTTGCATTGTCGTAATCAATTTCCTTCTTTTTTTTTTTTGGTAACTTGGTGCAGATTTTTCCCTTAAAAAAAACACACAAAAAAAAACAAACATCCCTAGCAAGTAATTTCAAAGTTGTAATTGGTGGAGACTGGATGGCGTCGGGAGAAATGGCCTGTGAGGTATAGATATATAGACGTAAAGAGTAATAGTGAGACAAACAGTCGGATATCTATCCTGGGTTGAATGACTTCCGGGGTTAAAGGTCACTCAAAGCACCTGTTCAGCAGATTCGATGGGTCATGTGGCGCCTTCCCTCAGCTGTGCTTGGCAGTACGTATAATTTCCTGTTGGAGGGCGACGAGCGAGAAAGCCACTGTTATTTCATTGAGCCATAATTAAGGTCAACCTAACATCGATCCAGTATAACACGTCAAGAGAGAAAGGAAATTGTGGTTGCATCCTCTTAGTCTACTAAGAAATACAATGCTATCCTTCTTCATCAATATGACTGTAATTATGTATGTATACATATAATAAAGAGACACAGAGGGGAAAAAAGAAAGGAACAACATAACAGACGGTATTGTAGAAGCTTCATAGAGAATTTGTATTATGCTAGAATGTGCCAAGCTTCGCAATTTTACTCAAAGGCATTAGTTCCCATGTGCAAATGAAACAAAAACCCTGCTTTAGTGCTTCAAAATGTGACCGTGCATCACAAAACGAATAAAAAGTCACACACACTGATTTTGCGTGAGGACTGAAAATAAATGAAATGGGTCAACATAGCCGATCTTGACTTTTCATATTTTCTGAAAGAGCACATCTTCTTTTACATTATGCTAAAATTTGGGATCATAAAACCGGCAGGAAAGTGTCTTTTTTAACAGTTTATCTCAAATATTTTCGTAGAATGGTGTGATTGGGTGTGTCTTTAGAGTCCCCTTATCATTTCTGAGAATCCTTGTCCACACTCTGCACTTTCAACTCTAATAACTTTTGAAATGATAATGCTACTGCTTCGAAAGTTTGATTAATTATTGACAGAATGTGTTAATGAGGCATGCTTAATTTCAGTTTAATCTGATAATTCCTTCATTGTTGTTACTCCTGTGGTCTACTTCCTGTTTTTTGTACCATTCATCGCACAGCCAGCACGGTTTGGTAAAGATTAAGCGCTTGAATATAATAGACACTGTACTTTAGAGCCTCTTTTTTTCAGTTCACACTTTTCCTGAGTTTGTGCTTTCTTTCCAATATTAAGATAGGTTAAGCGAGTCCCTATGATTTGAGTTGTACACCATTTTAAAGCTTAAAGTCTCCTCTTTCAAAATAATAGTCTTCACTAAAAATTCATGTCTGGCGACTTTTGTTTGTTTTGTGGTGCAGGGTCACAAATAGTTCTAAATTGCGAGTTAGGGATAGAAACAACAATAATGTAAAAATGTTGACCAGTAAAAATAAATATGAAATAGTGTTAGATATACAAAATGAACAAAAAATTAGGATAAGATTATTTCTAGATTAAACCGTCTAGAGGTATGTTTTATTGAGAAAAATGTGGTATCTCCTTTTATTTTGGGCTTTATTGCAAAGTCTTTATTATGGCAAGAAAGATATTCTATGCCTGCCCTGATGGGCTGACTGTCACTAGGGCCATTACTTCATTAAGAACATCGTTAGAGTGATCAAAGGTGCATCAGGAACTGACCGTAATTGTTAGGTGTTGTCACTTTTTGTTTCATAATCATTCCAAACACATAAAGTAGTATGAATATTATTATCACCATCGTGTATTGGTAACGTCATCCAATTTTCGTCTGCTCTTCGCCTTCCTATCATCCATTCAACGGCGCCAGTATGAAGAGATAGGCGTGTGTCTATTGCGTTTGCAGATATGGATCTGATGCTGTAAATTTCAAGAATAGCTCTTTCTTAGATGTCACATTGCCACCATGATTTACCCCCTCTTTTTTTCCGCTCCTTCCATACATTGTCTATTCTTCACATTGCAATTTCAAGGCGAACGCATCACGGTCTTTGCAATGTGTCTTGTGGAAGAACACTGATTGCCTAATAAACGGACCGGCTCGCGACGTAGTTTGGTGATAGCTGCTCGTTCGAAGGTCGTTCGGCTGTCGTTCGGGGTCTTACGAATCATACCCTACAGTCGAGGTCACGGCACTTTGGCTCCTTCAATCGCTACCTCATCCCGCGTAATTTATCGCGGTATTAGAAACTTAATCC
>NW_027273360.1:0-10509 GCF_040938485.1 Diadema antillarum
TAAAAAAGGGGCATCAAATTCTTATTCTCGCCTGATTTCCTGCATGATAAGCATATAAATCCTTTATTGAGATTGGTACAGAGCATGTTATAACACTTTCCCAAGATTCACATACATGTACCACATACCACACACAACAACACAGTGCACACACATACACACATACATTTTTAAATGATATTATTCTTTATTCGAATTTCATTCGATACTCGTCTTCATATTCACAATGAAACTAATACAAACAAGCAATGATTTTCTGCAAATTCATGCCAATAAACAAAAAGACTTGTACAAAAACCTCTAATTTTTTGTAATTTGAATTAATATACATGTTTGATAAATGTATACATTTATACATTGTGTTCCGTATATTGATGTTTGTCGTGATATTGTCGAACGGAAATTTGATTTGATGCATGGAATTATGTTGAAGAAAATAGTGAAAACAAACAAGCAAGTGTGCAATAGTCTCTAATACAACATTAGAAATAAATCTTACTTACCAAATTCACCCTGATCAACTTGATCAAACTCATTAACATTTGCTTTATTGTATAAAATACACACTTGGAGAGACATATACAACGACAGACAGACAGACACACACAGACACACAGACACACAGACACACGCACACACACCCAAACCGTCTCTTTCTTTCTATGACATAGAATCAAAATCATATTTGTATATGACAGACACCCACCTCTTCTTAGATACATATATGCATGGTATTATGCATATACTAGTAGAACATAATCACTATATATCTCTCTCTCACTTTTTTCTCCTTCTCTCTTACATCGGTATATTTTCATATATTATCATATTTCATGTCATTGTGTCCCTGAGTATATAGCCGTCTCTCATTTATCGGTAGTCACTTGACTCCATTCACCTTGTATTTCCCTGTCTCTTCCACTCGTCGCGCATATTTATGAAGTAATCTTGACGCCGAGTTGGGGGTGTTACTGGGTCCTCTACATCGGAAGTCATCGGGGTAGGCCCGTGGGATTCCCGTCTTAAGGCATTATTTACCCATTAGCAGATAAAACAAAAACCCAGCTTTAGTGCCCAAAAATAGTTCTAAATTGTGAGTCAGGGATAGAGATAACCAATGCAATAATGTCAATCAGTATAATCAATGTTAATTACTGTTAAATATATAAAATGTTACCAATGTTTATAATAAAATTGCTTCTACATGTAGAATAAACCGTCTAAAGTTTTGGTTTTTATATTAGAAAAATAGTGATATCTCCTCATGTTTTAGGCTTTATTGCGAAATTTTTCATAATGATTATGGTTAGGATGTTTTGTGATAAAACTGACCTACACATATACATCAATTGTGATAACTCGAACATTTTTTTTTTTTAAAAATCACTGCTCCCAGTGGTAAACGGTACTTTAAAGCGAAATGTCTGTCCTCTGGTAAAGGAGTGGAGAAAATAAACAGAGTAAAAACAAAACAAAAACAAACAAACACCAATGATAGACGGACGTAAGTTATAAGATAGGACAAAAGATGAGAGTTTTGGAATTTCAACGTTTTCTTTATTACTTTGTATATCAAATATGAATTAAAGTCCCGGTTTTGATAATTTGAAATTAAGTAAATAATTTTTTATCGTTTTGTAGTGAAAACATTGTCTTATTGTTATAGCCTAGCAATGATGATTGTAAGAGGCTAGTGTTCATAGCCATTATGACGACATCGCTTTCACCGACTTTTCCATGACCTGCCCCAAATATTCACTGAATAATCCATTATCATAATATCAAAATTGGATGATATTGTAGAATTTTGATAACTTAGCAATTATGACTATTAAGAGGAGGCCCCACTAGTTATTACATCACTGAACAAAAACCATTATTCTTTTCAATATTGTAAGGTGATGGGTTTATTGCGTCATCTTATTCGGTTAATATATGGTGAAGATGGATGTGATTGTTTAAAAAAACAAACATTCAAAACTTTGAATTTTCGATAGCTCTTCTATGTTGGTGATTTCAATGAAGTTTCTACTGTTCTTTTCCTTTCAATTTACTCTGTATCTAAGAACACGTTAAAGGCATAATTTACTATTTGCAGATGAAACAAAATAATTCAAAAATATAATTCTAAGATGTGAGTTAGGGATAGAAACAACCACTTTTAAAAAAAAATCTAAATCGGTAAGATCATTGTTAAGTATTGTAAAATATACAAAATGTGAAACAATAGTTATGATAAAAATGTTTCCAGATTAAATCGTCTGCAGTTACGGCTTATTGAGAAAAATACAGATATCTTCTTAATTTTTGGCTGTATCGCAAAAAATTTTATATGATGGATGTTTTGTGGTACGACAGACCTACACATATGCATTAAATGTCATATCTTGAAAATTTTTTAAATCACTGTTCCCAAAGGTAAACAGGACCTTTAAACAGTTCGACCATCTTTTGTTTGCACCGTGCAAATTTCACTTGCCAAGCAATCCTCTGAGAACATCTGAATTGTTTCTCGCACGTAGTCTGAATATAATGGGAATACGATATAGCGATGACAAGACACCGATCACAATGGATGGGGCACACACATTGAAGTCTGTCGTCAACTCGAACACATCGCAGATGTGTCATTTTCAAATTGACAAATTTGCGACTCTCTCCAGTGCCAGCGTGGTGGCAAAAAAAAAAAGAATAGAAACTATATCTGCACATGTTGTAAAAGGACACAAGAAAAGAACAAGTAACCGGCAAAAGAAAATAATGATCATATTTTGTTATTGTTTTAGGATACGTGACGGTAAACATAGTATGGTTATGAAATGTATTGCATCTCTTATTGACAGTCTTTTGTGATGTCATCAGGCTCGAAGGCGCTTTCCATTTCCTTTGGTAGACACTCGACACCGTCTTAAGAGCCTATATGGAGCTGGACGGCAACGTCTGTAAGCAAACACTCCCCTCCCCCACCCCGTTTGGACCCGCAGAATGTTTCTTTAATGTGGCGATATCGCAGCGTCTTTGTTAGTAATGGCTTGCATTTAAGCACAGCATTAGTCTCGCCCGGCGGCGCACACGCATTATGCGCACGAGGCCGATTGACTGAAATGAGCAGACGACCGCGTCCCGCTCAAAAATATGCGGCCCCCATTATCAGATCCGCCGCCGTCTCGCCTTCATGCACAAGTCCCGTAATTTGCATAGATGCTGTCCGCTGCGATCTTCCCCAGCTACGGGCCGTGATGCTGCGGCGCGTCCAGGCGATGGGTGGAAGAAGGGGACCTCCCGAAGCTCTGAGAGAGCAGAGGTGTGAAAGTGATGTCTCGTGTTCAGAGGTGATAGAGAGGGCACGATTTGCGTCTGGAAGCTGTAGAGAAGGTGTAAGCACAGCCGTAGGTGTTGCCGCTCTGCGGTTACCACCCTTTAATATCGAAGCGTGACGAAATTTACGGATTATGTGTAGATTACGCTAACATAATGGTATTCACGTTCGGTCTGAAAAGACAAAGAGACGAATTTGATTTGAGTAGAGGGGCATCGACACGGCTTTTTATTGCGTTTCAGTTATTCTAACTTCAGATACGTTCAAAGGAGAAATGGGAAAAAAGTGTCAACCGATTTGGTGATAACTTACGAACAATGAAGAAACAAACACTAATAGTGAACTTGCATGCACAGGCTACATGCATATTATAATAAATTACAACAACAAAGTGAATGCAGTCATGCATGGGGTCACAGTACACTAGAAAAATAATCACAACTTTTTCGTGATTTCCTGTGGCTTATTTGCTCGTCATAATATCAGAAAGTAGGGAACCAGCTCCGAAGATGATTTTAGGCGACTCTTAACCCCTTTCCTTCAAGAATCTCACATCATCGTAGACTTCGCACTTGGCCCTTCGGGCTTCAACACGCGATGGACTGAAAAAGGAAACGCCCACCTCTCAAGCCCCCAAGCAGTGCATGAAATGCGCTGGCATCAAACGCCCGAGCGAAGCGTCATCGGGTGCTTGTCTGGTATCTGCCCCCCGCTGGGTCTCCTGCGCGCAGACCTAAAAATTGCATGCTGGATGGCGTGGAGGAAAATAATTCGCGCCTATGTTCCCGTCGTCTGCTTCATTTGCATATGAGATGGCCAGACGCGTATTACTCGACGGGGATTTCCTCATCCTCAGACGTGATTGGGACGCGAGGGAAGAGCCCACCACAGAGACGCAACACGATCTACTAATCAGAATATATTAGTCATCCGACGGATTATGCTCTCAATGCGAATTGAAGAAAGAGATGTGCGAAAGGGAAATGGCGTGTTTTCTCTTGACTATAGATACACTGAGAAACACATCTCCCATACAGCTTAATTTATTATGCGCGCGTGTTTTTGGTTTATGACAAACATTGTTCCCCGTGCATATTACATCCTCCTCCTGTAGATTATGCGGGCAGTCAGGCCAGGTTGTGAGATTCTTTCTTTTATGTTTTTGTTTTGGACGTTTACGTAAATCAACCCAAAGCTTTCTCTCCCTTCACCCCTCTATCTGTCTATATGTCTCCATATAAATGTGATATAATGTATACATACATCTCTCTATCTCTCACTTATATATATATATATATATATATATATATATATACTATATATACATGAAAACAGATGCAGTTATAATTATTTGACAAAAGCATACAACAGAATGTGCTCTCAATAATAAAAGATAGGTGTTTGGAGGAAAAAAAGAAAAAAAGAATTAAAAGGAAATGTTGATAAGAAATGCTTACATTAAATATTGGATACTCCATACTAAAACGCTAACCAAAACACAAACACACAAAACACCCCCTAAACAAAGACCAAACAAACCTGCAAAAGACTATCGAAATACAAGATAATTGTTAATGTGTAAATATTTAGAGACAGGATGGAAATAATGCGAGTAAAGCCGGTGGCGATCTGATAAGAAGAAGAAGAAGAACACGAAGGACGACGACATGTTTTCGGACACAAGGTTGAGCCATGTCGGTATAACAAGGTCTCCCTTCGCTATTTCCAGTTGGCAAAGTTGAGAAAATGAAACGGTGATTAATCGCTATCAAGCAGTCATTTCACAGGGTTGGAAGGTTCAAAAGTTCGAGCGTGCTATATGCTGTTGCGGGAATGCAGACAGAAGATATTGGATGATACAGGACTATGGAAGGCGTGAAGAAGTTCTGGAGGAAACACTTCCCCTATTTACTCATGCCATTATGTCATTCGACATTTTTAATATGCATCGTCGTTCACGCTGAGGAATTGATCACTGTATCAAGGCAATATTATGTTCTCGTACATCTTTCATGGAATACTTTTTTTCTATTCTATGGTGTGGTATTCATTCTCTCTAACACCTTAGCAACTTGTGCCCTCTTGTGTAAAGTTATTATATGTGTAAAGTAATTTTGCTTGGTCCATGTTCTAAATTCCTGCTATCGACCTTGTTAGCATATACGCACCTTTCTTTTTCAGCGAGAGAAACGATAACAAAAGATATATAGACTGAAGAGTATCCCCGTGATACTAACAGTAAATATTGTCCTCTCTGCGACCCATACTCATACTCATACTCCTCCTCCTCCTCCTTCTCCACCTCCTCCTCTTCTTCTTCATTTTGAATCGTGGATTTTTGTGTCATAAGATTTGTGTAGAATTTTGTATCACATTGGTGTAGGTGATATGAATTTGCATAAAATATTTCACTATAGATGCATGTTGAAAAAAAATGTGATTCAGCAGCACAAGTTAGAAGAATATAACTACACTTGGTTATGTTTACATTCGGTTCATTGTGAATAATCATGATGCTGATATTGAATGAAATTCGAAAAAGGAACATCGTAAAATGTGTGTGTGGGTTTATGCATATTCTGCATTATCTCCTTATCAGTATGGAGAAAGTCTGAATTTCTTATAAAACTTATATGAGTGTGGTTCAAGATAAGTACATCAAGTATCGATTGAAGTAATACCACCCCCCCCCCAGTCCTGATCTTCAACACGAATGGTAGAAACAGTAATACTTCGAAAAAGTGCAAAAAAATGCGCGTTATATACGTTTACCCTTCACCCTGCTCGATATCCACTTTTAACTCTGACGAAATGCAAACAAGTCCAATGCCAACACTCGAGCCGTTCCCATGAAAACGAACGTCTACTTTTACATCACATCTCTGTATCCTAAGGCAATGATTGTTTTTTTCCACCTGCCTCCACCAGGTTTGTCTCGTATCAAGTCGTTTGGTTAAAAATAAGATAAATCCGACCATTTTAATCTACTTATCATAACAGTAATTTATTGATGAATCACACTAACGCCTTGAAGTATTCAAGTAGAGAAAAACACCACTTAAGAATATCCGAATTCTTTCGTTTCAGTTTCGGTTTCATCACCTTGTTTTGATCTTGATTTGAAGAAATAAAATCATTATGGTTAATCGACTACAATATTCTTATCATAATACAAAGGAGAGTATATAGATAGGACTTACTTGAATAATTGAAATTACGTGTACATAAGAACATACATTGTGTTTCAAAGTAGAGGTGTAAGTGAAGAGTTTGTTTGCAAAAACCGATAAGTCCATATTTGCCAAATGGAGATATTTGCGATTAAAGGTCAAGAAAAATAAAGAGAATAATAAGAAAATTTGTGCTTCTTTTGACCATAACTTCAAAAATGTACCTTTATATGTAGTGACCAATTTATCATTTAAAAGGTATTATTTTGTACTTTATGACAAAGACCGTACTTCAAAATCTTCAAAAATGGACTTATCGGTTTTTGCAAACAAACTCTTCAAGTCATTAAGGATCAAACGTGTTTTCAGGGAAACAATTGTTTACCTTGGCAGCTATTGGAGTGCCAATACTTCTTTTGTTTGTTTGTTTGTTTGACTGTTTGTTATTTTGATCTTTTACATGCTGGTATGTCTCCATTAATTTTCGGAATACACATGATATTCTTTTTTTTTTTCAAACTGAGCCCTTCATTTTACCACGTGAAAAAAAAAAGTTCAAGTGCTTGTCATACAGACTGATCGTTATACGTATATAGGCATGATATCCCACCCTGGCAATCTTTCTGGTACAATTCTGATCCTCTAAGCATCTTTTCTAGAGGAGTAAGTCTTTTGTAATCTGCATTAAATTGTCCAATTCCCTCGATTTCACTTTTATCTTTAGAAATCAGTAGGCCTACACTCACTCTTTTGACTCTTTTGATATGAACTTCGAGTTTATACGGTCAATTTCTTCCCCCGCGAAAGAGAAAATATGTTAACGCGCGCTCACACACACACATATACACACACACACACACACACACACACACACGCACACGTACATGACAGTACCTAGCACGTATCTCATCCGTAGTCACCCGGAGGTGCACACGCAAATCATTTTTACCCGCAACCATGTTTAGGCCCTGTCACACCTTTCCGGGCAAGCTACGCGGGCTTGTTGCCTGTGGGGATTTTCCAGCACCCCGGACAATTTCAGAGGGCGGACAAGGATTTGGGCGAGTTTTGCATGTGTCTTACTTGCTGGACACGTTCTGCGTAAGTTTTATTTGCGGGTATTCTGTGTGACCTGCGTGCCAGGTGCGTGGGGGCTGACAACTCAGAAAAGGAATTCGAAGGAATGGCAGAAGTCCCACAGAATGTCATTATCTTGGCCGCATATGGGGACTGCCAAGTGCCTGCGTGGGAGTTGCCTGAGAGGTGCCGCTGCTCAGGGCCTCATCTGGGCCCTGTTGCATAAAACCCTTACCGCTGGAATTACCGCTCTTTTCTAGCGGTAAGTCTTCAAATTAGCGGTAAATTTTATAATCCTTGATGCTGATTGGCTGTGACGCCTAATTTTGACAGTAGTTACCATTGAAATTCAACGGTAAGTTTTATGCAACGGGCCCATGGTGTTCTGCGTGGACCCCTGCGGGCAATCCCCCCGACTCACCCGGAAAAAGTTTTGGTCATGCTCAAAACTTGGCTGCTGGTAAATCGGACTTGTGTGCGCACCTCCGGGCAACTGGCGAGATACGCGTTAGGTACTGTCAGGTGCGGACCAACTGCGGAGAGCTCCGAGTATCAAATTTTTTTTCCCGAAAGTCAACCCGCACAACTTCCCCAGATACGGTATGACAAGGCCTTTGGCATGCTCACAACTTTTTCCGAGTGACTCGCGGGGTTTGCCCGCAGTATACACGCAGAACACCAGTAGGAGAACCTTACCGGCAGCACCTTGCAGGCAACAGTACCCATAAATCGCTCGTAACAGAATGCGGATTTCGGTTTCAAAGCTCTCACGCAGGTCACACGGACTACACGCAAGTTGAAAGTAGGTAGCACGCGTCTAGCAGGTAAGACACAAGTGCGAAATTCGCAAACATTCTTGTCCGCCCGCAGAAAATTCTCCTGCGTGCTGGAAAATCCCTACTCGCAACAAGCCCGTGTAGCTTGCCCGGAAAGGTGTGACACGGCCTTACACATACACACACGCGCGCACACACACGCACACACACGCGCACACACACGCACACACACGCGCACACACTCGCTTCTCAACCTGGGTCCCGGTGCATAAAACTCCAACCGGATTTTTTTCCGGTTGAAATCACAAAATTCCGGTTGGAAGCTCCCAACCAGAGTTTTTATGCAACAGATTTTACATTCTTAGGTTAGCAACCTTAAAAAATTCAGGTTGGGATTTGCCCAACCTGAATTTTTAAAAAAGTTTTATGCAACGGGACCCTGCTCAGCCTCCCCATTCCCATTTCAAAGGAAAGAGATACAACAAGATGATTCTGGGTCCCCTGAAATCTGTACCTGAACAAAACGTAAACAATGAAGTTGTGATTTTACTCACATTCTTTCTCGGCCGTTAACCATGAACCGTGTAAATGACTTATGACATTTTGTTATAGGACCTATGCTTAAATCGCGCTGCTTACCACCTACACCATTACTCTACCGGAAACCTCATCGAGACACGATTCTGAGCATTTAACGGACAACCAATACATGAACATGATGAAGGCATTATCGATGACTAACGACATTGACTATACAATGGTATTACAATTGTATCTTTTCTTTCTTTTTTTTTCCGTATTTCAGTTGTGGTACCAATCGTGCACTGTCCTCATTCACAGATAAGAGAGGGGAAATGCATTGTCCAAAGTTGTATCATGCAGCCTAAAACATGGGAGGAATTCAAAGTTTATTGTGTTCGTAACAAATAGGTGGGTCCAAACTTTTATCAAGACCACATGACAGAAACTTTATTGCAATTGATTCAGTCCCTCCACTGAAAAGGCATACAACTAAAATTAATGACGTAGCTAACGAAATATGGGAAAAATATATCTCTATGACTTTATACAATTCACAGATTAATGAGTAAGAGCATATAGACAAATGAACGCCCTCACATTAATTCATGGCATGTATAAAGTGACGAATCATGATTGGAAGGTTGGAAAGTGAGAAATCAAACACAAACAAACAAAATAGATTTCCGCTATAGTGTTTTAATGAATCAAAATCTGAACGGCGCAAATTGAATATTTTTTTTTTTTTGGTCCCAGTCTGTATATGAAGGAATCCAAGTTCGTTGTCTGTGCAAACATAAAGCATCAGCACTATATATATGCTCAATGATCTTCAAAGGACATGGATGATTTCTGGACGGAGGTCTTTTGTTGTTGTTGTTGTTGTTGTTGTTGTTGTTTGTTATTTGTTGTTATTTGTTGTTTGTTTTTGTTTGTTGTTGTTTTTGTTGTTGTTTGTTTGTTGTTGTTCTCAGAAAGAGTGAACTAAGGTGAAGTTTAAGAAACACATAACTCCTATGACAGTGTATGATACTTGATGTATTGGATGACTTGCTGTAATTGAAATAATAAAAAGAACTTTATCATTTGTTTCTATTATATAGATCATTGACAATTTTGACCTTTGCGGCCCTATAAACTCTCCTTGTTGGTACCCAGTTGTGTTATTCAAAATCTCTCGTCATATTGTGTTGTTTTTACCAGATTTGATATTAACAAAAGTTTTGAGTAACGAGAGTTGCGATATTAGTCATGGATGATATAAATGCTCACTGGGTTCTGAAAGTTTGTCTGTCTGTTTCGTGTTTTTTTTTCAAGTTTTGTCAAGAATTTATATTGATATTCAACCAAAACAAAGCGCCGTTTGTGTTTTTGTTTTAAACGTCACAATCTAATTTATAGGCCTAATACCAGGAAGTGGTAAAGCGCAGTAAAATCGAAAGTGCATTATCACCTGAGGGGTTACACTACAATAATAACTTTGTTGGTTATCAAAATTGTATGATCTCACTTTTACTATTGAAGAAGACAAGAATCAAACAAACAAAACAAAAGCTTGCACCAATGTCAATTGCTTGACTCAACTCAACAATCAGCTACCATCTTGCGTTGATGACCCAAGTCAACCCACCACAAGTCGTTAGGATCG
>NW_027273361.1:0-10972 GCF_040938485.1 Diadema antillarum
TGTCTGTGTCTGTGTACGGGGTGGGGTGGGGGAGGGGTGATACCACCCATTCCTATAGATTCTGAATTCTGCGACAGTGGTGCCATCGTACAAAGCTAGGAAGCTGCTTAATCCGGTCTCTGTTCTTTCTGTAACCAAGTTCCTTCCTTAGAGAGCTGGGAAAGTTAATTTGGGGAGGTGGCTTGGTTGATTATAACGGGAGTAATAATTAGTCCACTCGAAAGGGATTATCTCCCACTGACGAAACTGCGGAGAAGTTGAACATGGAATCCATTGCTCATTGCTACTGCAACAATGCAAACGAACACTTTTTTCCCCTTTTATGCGGGATTCTGTCATCAAACTGACATCCTCTGGGAACAAAATTTACTTGCGAATATAACTTCGACATAAACGCAAAATTATATGCGGTATGCTCGCTGAAATTATTATTCATTTTCCCCCTTCGTGTATTTTCTATCACATGGTACCTGCTCCATCCTGTATAAACAGCAAAATGCGATTGGCCAAACAGACAATGACCTCATACATCGCGGTGCAGGATGGGATGTCGTTTAGTGCATTTGCCTTTTGGACTGCGAGTAGTCTGTGTGGGAGTCGTACCGTCGTACGCGTACGTACGTTCATGTATGCAAACAATCGCCTACGTAATATATGTCCATAAAAAAAGCTATTTGTACATGTGTATTGTACGAAGACGTCCATGCGCGCCGAGCAGCAGCTAGCCTAGTGTGAAGCAAGTGGCGGCCCCAGCAGCGGCGGTAAAAGTTCGTGGCGTATCGTGAGTGAAGAATACACACACTCGCTGTATTGTATGTATGACCGAATACTTGAAGTGCCCCCGAACTGTACAATTTTGAGCCGGCGGTTATCATCGCAGTGTTGTAAATATTCAACAGTTTGAGCCTGAAGTGGTATATACTCTAAAGCACGGATTCAAGGGGATATAAAGATGGATAATATGCCAGATCTGGGTAAGTCTAGTCACAATTTTGGAGGTGAATCGTAAGTTTTGGCTGTCACAACGAAGCCAATATTCTAATCTTGCTGGGTGATTGCTACACGCACACACGCATACCATACGCAGAGAAATGGAAAAGGTCATTTGAGGTAAATGTCAGACTACGATCGGCTAATAAAAGTTGCAATCCAACGCACGTACAATGTAGGACTGTGCCAACTTATGCCCGTCGCCAATCGAATTTCCACATAGAAAACCTGCAAGTTATGTCAATAATGGTACGTTAGGTGCAATACAGGTTGTTCTTGTAATGGGTAACATCATATCTTGTTCCAAGAAGAGAGCAGTTGAGTTACAGTTGCACATCCATAAGGAAAGCATGTGGTGTGTGTGTGTGTTGGAAAGGCATCGAATTGCACCACGTCTTCTTGTGTGTAACAATCAAAATGGATCACTAGGGTAGGTCCCCTATGACCAGTGATATGATAACTGTGTACGTTGCTATATTTGGAGGTATGGCCACAAGCTCTACGAAATGTTCATAGATCTAACATTTGCTAGAACTTGTTCTAGACTTCTCTCTATAAATCATCGATCATAGCTGACTAGTGATAGCATAGCAATTAGTAGACAGAAAGATCCGTCTGTCCGGAGGACTCTTTTATATTTTGCCATTAACGCTGTCCTCCGTAGACAGACGGAAGGTATCAGTACCCATTGCTGTATGGATGTTCTTAACCACTGTCTCTATGAAAAATTGGGTGAGGTACCTCGCCCTTCTCGATTGCGTCTAATTCACGGCCCTAGGTCGGCAAATTCAAGCTTGTATAGTGAAATCAACTTTTCAAGAATACACTACACTCACCAGATTAATGAATAATCCAACATTTTGGTAGAATTTTCAACGTAAAACACACATCAACCAGCCCGTCGCGTCGTCACGTTCAAACTGCAGAAACATACAGTATGAATCTATTAGCCAATCACATGCGAGGTAGTTTCTACATGTTTTTTTTTACTAAAACACGTACGTGTACCTCGCATGTGATTGGCTTACAGATTCAAAATGGCGACTTACAGCTAGCGAACGGCGATGTTGCGATATGGATAAAATGTCTGCATTATAACCGAGTTATTGTGAGTATTTCGATTGCACAATGTGAGAAATTTCCCCCAAATATTGCTGCATAATGTGTCATGTCATGTCAAACTTGTTTGAATGTAAAAAAGCTGTCTGAAATTTGGTTTATCGTAACGTTTGATCTGTGCGCGACTGCTCCACACAGGAGCCGGAATCATTGACTTCGGTCTGTATACGGAGGGGATCCGTGAAGCCAGACGCAGTCTCCGCGGAACATTCCCCGACGGACAGATGCAGACCGATCTTTTGGTCAAAGCAATTAGCAGCTTCTTCCATAGACCCACTTAAAGGGACGCAGTCCTCACGAAATTTTAAAAAATATGTTGTTGTTGGTACCTCCAATGAACTACTTTCATCAAAAACAAACTTTCAAGTCACCAAATAAGCTCGTACATTTCGGTTAAAAAAGTGTGACTCTGCAAATGAGCAAGTCTTGGCGGAGAGTCATACGTCATCGATGCACAACTCTTTCCAGTGGTGTTCTGCTCGTCATCCCTAGTTATTTATAAATACATGTTTACTATTTATTTTCATATTGATTGTATATATAGATAAGCTTGAAATATTTTGTTTGAAATAATAAAATCACATATTGTCACATTTTATGAAAAAATCAGATATGATCATTTTGAACACTTAAATTGGTTTTCTGAGGCACGGCTGTCAACTTGAGAGTAGGGCATCAATGACGTTGCACCTTTTGGCAGGCTCTTACACGATCGCTTGCAGGAATTATTGGTTAAAAATCGCGTACGGAGACAATTTTTGATGTCCACGCGTATAAATTGGTGAAAGGTTATATTTTTTACTCTTCTTAATGATCAGTACAGTGAAAATCTCAGGACTGCTTCCCTTTAATATAATTTACATATAGCATACCCTTCAGGGTCTGAAGATTTAACAAAGTGCAGAGTGCAATGGTGCGCGCACATCAGTCAAATCAATCAATCAAAATTTGTTTACAACTTTTTATATGTTGTAGGTTTCTAGTGTATCGTATAGTAGGTGTCCAACACATCGACACTGTACACATACATTGAAACCGACACCCCTCTGGCTCTATATACACAACTTGTATTGCGCATAAAGAACGAACTGTCACGCTCAAGACCACGTGCAGTGGTTTTGCATTCTTCAGTGGGGATTTGAAGATGTCCAAATATTACTGAAAAAAAACAATAAACAAGAATAACAGCAAAACAATGATATCGTAGATTATAAATGCACACTATTGGAAAAGCATTACACCCCATCTACGTGCATTTCACACGTATTGTCAATAGAGGGTAGGGGTGTTGGTTTCAAAATTACGGTGCAACTGAGTGCGTCAAAATAAGAGCCTACGTGTTAGAAGCAGGTGAAACCTTGGTCTTGGAGTGTGTACCGCAAATCACGTTTTTAGTGTGTGCTTTTGAATTCAGAGTATTTTCTTTACATGTGAGTAAAATTTCAGGCAAATTGTGAGATATTTTAAGTATCTATTGATAGAAAGGTATTAGGGTGTTGATGTGTTGGATACCCAACTATACCGGCAACCACTCGTATCTTCTTCAGAGAGTATGAAACTTTTTCTAATCAGCCAGGCCGGTGAGCTACAGAATACAGTACACACTCACTGTCTCTCTCTGTCACCATCATCAGCATAGGTCCTAACATTAGTGATTTTAATCTACTCTATCAAAAATGCATATATAAAATGAGATTAGCTCAGCGTAGCAGCTGAAGAATTTACACTTCAGTGGAAGTGCTACAGTTCCCAGCCGTCCAGCGCTAGATTAGATTTCTAATTCTGTAGACCCCAGACAGTACATAAGTATATTGCACATCCAGTCATAAAGCAAGCTGCCCATAATTTGACCATAACACCATCCAAAAATTTGTCTGCCGACTATGGGTAGTATGTGTATAGAAACCTACAATGCCATTGCTTGTGGTCTAATTTAGGCATGGGAGGTCATTTACATTAGCTACGGGTGAATTTACCTTAGAACATTTTTCTTTGAGATCTCTATTACCTTTTTTGAAGACAGAGATCAGAAACAGTACATACATTGACTATAGTAAAATTAAACATAAACTAATGTTGACTGCTTCTGTGAAATCAACTGAGAATAGCAAACACAGTAGCTGCCTGAGTTCAGGTTAGGAATGTGTAATTGTTGTAGGATGCATGTTCAAATGCTCTCATTTCTCCTTGGCACGATTCCAAGTCGGATCGATTGCATTAGGAAGATCTAGACTTTTGCAAAGATATTAAATAACAATTTAAAGCCAGTGTGTGTATATTGTAGATAGCTATTTGCCATTATTTTCCTTTCAAATTCAATACAACCCTGTGCACAGTCCAGTATATTGTGATGTATTAAACAACCCAGCCACAGATTGATCTATTATCACCCACAAATAGAATGACATGTTCAATGCAAAAATCCACAAGTATAACATTTTAAAGAAAATTTCATAGGCCTACTTCCAGTACACAATGGTTTATATCCTGAAGCTCACCAAAAGCAGATCAATGCAAAACCAAGCAAAGAGAGGAAACCTTCATCTAACAAATAATAAATGATTGGAATTCTCTGTCTGAGAATGTGGTCAGTGCTCCATTGGTGATCACATTCAAGACCAGACTTGACCGGGTATATGTAAGCCAATGATTCAGCCCCTCATACTACTTGTATTATACATGTAGAAGAAACTAACTGAGAACATAGAAAAGTGGCAGATAAATGACTAGCCAGTGAGGTGCAGAATTGTACATGTAGAGTAGTTCACAGAGTTGCTTCATTGATACTAGCTGACTATTGCTAGGCACCTCTGGTGATGTACTGTAAAAGCGGTTTCTTTCGCGGTGGTTTTATTTTTGCGCTTTGAGGTTGGACCGCGAATTTAACATCACGCGAAAATGTTTTGAACTCGCCGCTTGTTACAACGCTATTGCGCACATGCACACAAGAAGATTCCGCGCATTGAGTGTATTGATGGTCAACATACACACAGCGATACCGCGCAATGTAGGTACAAGCATGTCATAAAGTACTGGAGAGACGGAATGTCAGATAAGCCCGCCTTTAATTTAGATTTCTATGGAATAAATAAGAGAATAATTGGATTATACAATGTAGTTTGGGTTTTCATGTGCAAAATAAAGCAGTTTTTACCGACTGTGAATTCACAGATTTTAACTCTCGGATCCTTGGAAGTACATGTTCTAACATGCAGCTTCTGAATTTATGGCCTCCATTTCCCTCCCCTTGCAATGGTACAGACGAGGCCAAACAAGATGAATAAGTTACTAATGTATTAGTTTCCAGTAGAGTAGTTTACTCGATACTCTCTACATTTCTGTTGGATGTTGCTGTAACCATGGCAACTGAGTTCAACTCTTCATTATCCCTGTGAAACAGCACTCTATCTACCCGACTTAAATGATGCATAGCAAATGCATTTCATGACCATGGGAGAGGGAGATAATCATGTTTATTTCATGTCGGTCGGGTTTATTTGAGAATTTTTTCTCGAATATAGATAGCGTGACTTCCGGACATAATCGTTCACTTCTTGCAGCCAGTGATGTCATAACGCCGATATAATGATGATAATGTTACTAGCAGCAGCAGTAGTAGTGGTAATCTGTAGTGGTATAATGATAATAATGATAATAGTAAGAATAGTGATAGTTGTGATAATGATGATAATAATGATCACATACAATAATGATGATACCTGATAGTAAGAAAGATGACAGCAATGACAAATATAAACACGATCTTGCCATCTTAGATGGTACATGGCACTATTCCGGTTCCATATTCATCATTATTACCCTCCATTGAGTATGTTACGTCATCGTCCAAATCAAGAATATCAAAAGAATGTCTGATAAAATCTCCAGGGGGAAAGTTCCAGAGTATAGCTGGTTACTTGGTCTCTGAGCCTTACTCCTTTACTTGTGACAAATTCCAGTGATGAGACTGCAGATTGGGTTTGTCAGGAAAAGGAAACAAGATTACGTATGACACTCTTGTTTTCATCACAGCCATTATAGCTTCTATAAACGTAAGTCGCTTTAGACGAGAAAGTGGACCATTATTAGATAATACACAACGTTCGATGGATGACTATTGTCATCTCTCTTGCATTTGGGGCTTTATCTGAGTGTCATTCAAATTGAAATCATATAAATTGATGTATGGCATTCCATGGAAAGTAAACAGATTAAAATATACAATACATTTCGAACAAGTAAGTGTTTTATTGTCAAATGATGGTTTATTTGTTTGTTTGCTTACTTGCTTTTTTCTTTCGTTGTCTTTTTTTTCTGAAAAGCCAGTAGAATGTAATTTTGGCAATCTTTAGCCGACGTCTATACAGCTTTATTCCATTTGTGACCGTGCATCACAAAACCAAAGAAAAGTCGCACGACCTGATTTTCCGTGAGGACTCAAAAGAGGTGAAAAGGGAAAACCTAGTAAAAATTTAGTTTTGTTTGCTTTCTGCAAGAGTAATTTTTCTTTAACATATTTCTTAGATTTGGTGTCATAAAACAAACGCGAAGTTGTCTTTTTTTTTGCATTTATTTTCTAGAACACTTTGTTTTGGTCTGATGTAGATTTTCTCAGACTTGCGGATTTGGAGCTCTGGAAACCCTTCAAACAATTTTCACTTTCAACTCTATTAACGTTTGAAAGGATTATACTCTTGAGTTGGAATTAAGTATCGGCCATAAATAGAATGTACTTTTAATGATGTGCAAACTTTCTGGTTATTTTAATAATCCCGTAGTGGTTGCCAGGGAGTTTTATATTCTGCTCTTTGTTCAATTCATTGCAGAGACCACAACTGGTTGAAATTACACACTTGACAATAAATAAAATTCCAAACCTCTTTTCTCAGTACACACTTTTCCAGAGTGTGTATTTTCTTTCCATTATCTGGATGGGTTTGGAAATGTCCATTTGTATTACATTGAACTATAAGTCATTTCCAAAGGTAGTCTGCTCATGTAGCTTTGTTTCAATATGTTTGATTTCATATTCCTGCCATGTATTAGCATATAGCATGAAAGTGGTGGATATCTGTTGAAAAATGCATAGATCATGACAAAATAAGTGAGTGCTGAACTCCTCTTACCCTGTCTAATAATCTGTTCCGTGAGATGGGGGGGGGGGGCTGTGTGTCCCTATATCATACGGCTATCCTCTGTGGGTGACAAGTGCCACTGCGACTAATTCGTGTGTGAACACTCAAAACATTCTTCTAAACATTCACTCATACTAACATACAAAATCACATGAATACAAGGAAACATTCGATAATATTACATATTACATATATGGTACATTCAAACAAGTATACAGACAGACAGACACACTACTTTCAACACAGTTCGTTGATTTGACTGGATGACTTTTCGCGCCAAGCGAACTCTTCAAATCAGCAGCTGCGCAGACGACACTTTGTACACCGAGGAAGCGAAAAGCTGTTCAAACAGTTCAATCGATTCATAGCACAATGTATCCCTTGGTGGTATAAAGATATACCGAGGCTGCAATGATTACAATAAGGAGGGACATTGTAAGGACGAAGAGATGACTGTCACGTACAATGTCAATTCAACCAATCTAAATTATGTTATTAACTATGTATCAGTCTGCATGGCAGGTCAAACTGAAAAATACAAAATTACATAAAATTATATTATGTATTGGTCATTACGACCGATTTCAGTGTGAATCACAAGTGTTCTTATTAGTGTGAAGTACACTGAAATAAAAAACATCATTTGTTCTTTGCCTGTATTTTCATTACCATAAATAGAAACATGTCGTTGATAACTTTCAAATGACAAAATACTTGTAGACAAAGAATGTGTAGCGTATATATCTAGTGATCATGGTGATGTTGGAATGTAGCTATAAAAAGAAAAGAATATTATGCTTCGCGTTTCTTCTGACATTAACGGAAACAATGGGAAATATTTTATCGAAATACCGTGAATGATTAGATAAAATTAGAATTATATTCCCTCAAATGGAGCCATAATTGGACTGTGTCGAACGAGAACATTTCCCTAACATCAACAAAAGTATACAACTCTTACAATGATTTTACTGAAGTTGTGCATGTTATCATCAAGCCAAAATCTTCGCCTCTGGTTTGCTTTATCAGACTTATGAGAATTATTAAGGAATCGTAAACTAACCTTCAGTCCCTATTGTTAACTGCTCAGATGTATAGAATTACATTACAAAACAGCAACAAATTTTCAAGAGGAGTATATCATCACTCTCTATGCGCAAACAAGGACGAACATTATACACGTAATAATGTTAATGTGGCTGTTATGATATTATGTTTCTTTCTTGTCATTGAAATTAATGATGTTTATATGTCAGATTATGTGTGCACATCTGCATGAAAATTATCCCTGTTTTATGATATTTTAAGAGATAAATTTCGCTGAGACCATGGAATGATGATAAGGTGTTCATACCTCTATGCCATCTCATGGGATATACCTGATACAACTATCTACTTTCTGTCAAAACTGCCATTCAGTGTATATGATCTACATCACACTTTGCGATGTATAAAATATTAGGTATGAAAATATGCTTTTAATCGATAATGAAGCAATTTCAACCCCGTTATCACTTTTTTTATAAATTCCATATGACCTGAGCCGATTTCAGTGCGAAACGGTAAAAATTTCATAACTCTCTTGTCACAAATGGAATGTCCTCCAATTTACTTAATCTTAAGTATTTATGTAGTTTCACTTCATGCATTAAAATACGTTTGCATACAAACTGGCTGCTCACTTCAATTTTTGCAAGTTATACAACACTAAGTCTTGTGATCGGCTGAGTGTGTATAGTGAGCGTTATTGACGCTGTCAGTCCAGACTACAGTAGTATATCGACGTATTAACGTTCTATCAATAAGGTCCGAATGTAATGTATATCTGCATTATGGTATATTATAGAATACCATATATCACAGACACACACATACACACACATACACACACACACACACACACACACACACACACACACACACACACACACACAAGCGAAATACAAGTATAATAGGCCTACATATTCACATCATATATACATAATAGATAATCATGTACATTAAATTCACGTTTGTATCCATGTACTTGTGTGTGTGCTGTTTTGAAATGCTTTCAAACAACTTGATATTGTAAATGAAACAACAGTGCAGTCCACGGAAAGCAAACATGATAAAGAGATGTAAGCAGAGGGATTATTCAATTTTCCTATTAGCCTCCCATTGGATATTTTCGCCCAAGAGAGACTAATTGTCAGCTAGCGAAGGTTTAATCTTATTCAAATCTAAATCTGGCTTGTACGAACTCAGTTCTTTAACATGGACATGAACCTGTCATGAAACACAGTGAGGCATCACGG
This sequence comes from Diadema antillarum, assembly GCF_040938485.1. Classification (NCBI taxonomy): domain Eukaryota; kingdom Metazoa; phylum Echinodermata; class Echinoidea; order Diadematoida; family Diadematidae; genus Diadema; species Diadema antillarum. The sequence continues at coordinate 9,542 of NW_027273361.1, forward strand.
ACCAGACACATGGAATGCTTACCCCAACTCCCTAAAAACACGAACATCAATGTTTTCCTTCAAAGCTATAGTTTAAAGGAATATATTTTAACTCAATATATTTAGTAAAATAAAATATAATAATTGATATAATCTTATTTATTTTTGGTCTGATTTTGATAGTATTATTATATTTATATATTGAAGAATAATTATATATTATAATGGCCCCAGCACAAACATTTAACGCACCTATTACTGCACATGCACAGCACTCGCTCACATCTACTTTTTCCCTCTGAAGCGTAATATCGCAATAGAAAGCAAACAAAAACTATATTTTTCGTGTGTACAAGAGAGGCAAACCTGAGTCATATTCCCAATGAGGCCATGCTTATGCCAGCTGACGGTCTCCTGCTTCCTTATTGATTCATATTTACTGCCTTTTCCGTATTCTATGCAACTATAAATGTGTTACAAAGATTTTTGTTATGCATAAAGTGTAAAGTGCACTTTTGTATTGCTCCTTTGTCATTTGGTTATGTTTTGTTTAAAATTGTCACACCCATGTAATTCATTCTCATTTGATTTGATTTGATTTGATTTGAGAGGCAAAATAAATACGAACGAATGAACAGTCCCCATCACGTGACCTATAATCAGTGAGAGGATGTGACTCTTTGCTCTTTCCGCGTCAGAAGTCATTTTTTAAAGAGAAGTGTGATATTTTGAACACTTTGCTGAAGAGTGATGACATCATAGAAGACAGCCTCTCTCCAGCTACCTTTAACCCGTTCCACACTGAATTAAGAAATCTCCATAGATCTAAACAAGCCACCAGGTTCCCATATGAAACGGGTTACATATGCAACTCCACTTAAGTGAAATGTGCGCATGAACAGATTCCAATGTCATCGGTACTCAATTTTTCATCTATTTAGTGATCCATCAAAATGGGGGAAGCGCCTCATCGAAGTAGATTCATTTTGCCGCCAGAAAATAGGTCCGTGGACACAGCATACGAGTTAGATGGCACATTGGTGATTTTCATGCCCTTTCTGTCCAGCATAGTAAATGTTCTCAGAAAATTTAAAGGAACATACTCTGTACAAGCAATGAAGCTGTGATGGTTAGCATTCAGGTACATGTTACGAACCTATTCAGATTGTGCATTCACCGCGATAATGATTGACGACAATTCACGATCATTTACGATAATACAGCCACCCAAAGAGATATGTTTGCAATACAAAGTGTGATCTAAACAGTTTAAGACTTTTTTTACCCATGTGCCCCCCCCCCCCCCTCTTTTTAGCATTGGTAATGATCATCATAATGAGGATAAGAATTTAGGTATTGATTGTGCTGGTATTACAGAATAAAGGGCGGTAACTTCAACAGGAACAAGTTTTGAAGGGCGTCAAATGCAAAATTTATGTAGGGATAACGTTC
>NW_027273362.1:0-7308 GCF_040938485.1 Diadema antillarum
ACTAAAGTCAGATGTGCATGAAATCAAGGAACTTGCTGTCCCCTTACTTTTCAAACAGGGTGTGAGTCTTTTAACCTGCAAGTCAACTGTCTGAATGAAACTGAATACAATAATTCAACATACTGGTAGCATTAAAATGGTTACAAATGCTGCCTTGTGTAAATGCTGCAAATGTTTTATTGCCTTTCAGATTAGTTGCATCTTCCCGCAAAATTCATTAAGTGGTGATGTTATCACCTCGCATCACCTCGTAAAACCTCTTATTAAAGTTACAGTTAACGTATTTCATCTGCTTGTTACAACTGAGGTATAACAAAGATTTTTGATAATACATGCTATTTTGGGTTTAGTTGGTTTTTTTTTAAATGTTCAGGGTATTTAGCGTGACAAAATTCCCAGGGGCCCGTTGCATAAAACTCCAACCGGATTTTTTTCCGGTTGAAATCACAAAATTCCGGTTGGAAGCTCCCAACCAGAGTTTTTATGCAACGGATTTTACATTCTTAGATTAGCAACCTTAAAAAATTCAGGTTGGGCAAATCCCAACCAGAATTTTCTAAGGTTGCTAAAAAAGTTTTATGCAACAGGACCCAGGTCTTCCCAATCATTTTCAAACTTTTGTCATTTCAATTAAAAAATGAACATTCAAATCGATACAGCGCACGCACGTGAAAATATTTGTGCATTCAAGTTCAGAATCCGAGCGATCAATGAATGGGAGCTCAGTTTCGTTTCCGTCGAATCAAATTTACGCATTGCGTTCAATTTCCAAATGCAAGCGATGCATTTTCATAATCGGGCATTTCAATATCATTATTTTTTAATGACATTTCATCTTGTGCAAATCATTAATGCTACTTTGGAACAATTTATATTACACCGCACATGGAAATGAATAAATGAAATGAAAGGAAATAAAAATCCACGCTTAAGTCTTGATGCCCTAATTTTGGGCGTTCATTTTCATTTTCAGGTAATCAATTTCTTACTTCGTGCAATCTTCTTAATGAAGAAGATATGATAATACTTTTTGAAGAGTATGAAGAGGAAGTAATGGGGTGAGGATGGGGGGGGGGAGGGAGAGAAGTATTCTTCAGTTTTCATTTCAAGAAATTTTAAATGATAAGGTCTAATCAGCCGTGTATCCAAACAACACATCAATTTTTACATGTTATACTCCTTGATGACACCGCATGCACTAAAATAGACAACGCCCCGACATTAACCATACAATGCATCAATTTTAAGGCAAACTGACAGACATGATCTCACATAATCCCACATATGGAAACCAATTAGACATCAATTACAAAACAAAAAAAAGATGTAAATATCATTCATATGAGTGTTAATGTATAGTCGATTTTCCCCTCGAATTAGGTGTCATTCAACCTCCACCATTATGGTTGTTTGTACGTCAATCTAAATAAATGGAGCATGATGCGCCTGTTTACAGCGTTTTTGTTCGCTGCAATTTTACTATCGTAAAGTTGAAATTTCAGAATACACAAGTGAACCATAACACCGTATATAGCAAAATAAACGTCTTCATCAAGAAGCCCAATGTACTTAAAGCTAAGTAAATTGATTGCCCCTATATAGTGAATTTGAATGATCCGTGATGCGTGAAATCAAATGCTCAGCTACATAGGTTTTCCCGCTCAAATTCATCTGATTTGTATTCGAGTTAACAACGCGATCATTAAAGTTCGAATGGTTTTGAATGATATCCGAGATCAACATTAAAAAAAGTAACTAGTCTATTCAACTTAATTTCATCAGCATGAGATTTCATTACTTTCTCAAATAAACAAGTAAAATCGGGCATTCAAATTAAAAATGCACTTGTGACGTATTCAAATTCCCATCTGCATCGTCGGAAAGAAGGTGAGTTGGTGACATTACAAGTGAGAGATTTTGTACTGGCCTTTATACAAATCTTTAACAGTTCTCTTTTTTGACATGAAATCAAACAGGGAAAAGAATAACATGAAACGCACTTACTTTCTTTAATTCTTCGCAACTAATTATAATTACTGTATGCAGTACACTGTAATGTCATCAACTCTCCTCAGTTTGGTAGAAATTATCCTCAATATTATGAAACGGTGGTTAGTTCTTATGATACTTTAATGAAATTAAGAGCCGATTCATAAATGAAAATAACAATCAAATAATTGGAATTTTCTTTCTTTTTTTTCTTTAGATAAGACACTTTCTAACATTTGAAAATGATTCAAATCAATATAGAGGGAGTGGTCAAAATTAGAAGTAATAATATGCGTTTTACCTCAGCTTGAAGGCAAATATGAAGGATGATTTCCATTCAGACCGTTGCAATTTAGAGTGTTCCTTTCGCGACGACACATACACGGTAAGTGCTCGCTGATTGTGCTCGTGTGTGTGCGCTCTTGTGTAAAACAGGCAGAGAGAGTGAGAAAGAGGGAAGGGAGGGGAAGGGACGGAGGAGAGATGACGTTGGGAATGGGACTTTCCCGACTTATTCCAAGTTCGTATGCTTACAAATATGTCATTTACCAATTACCCCACCGGAGAGGTGGGAATTTTCCAGTTTTACCTTTCTTGGCCTTTGTGATAATCTCCAATCAAATTTTACCAGTAAGTCAGGAAGCAAATAAGGGGGAAAAATAACTTGCGTGGAGATACTTGTGATTAAAGATAGAAATCCACTCCAGAATACATAACGTGGAATGATCCTAGGCAGCAACAATAAGTATAGGACATATAGGTGAAGTTTAAGAAAATCGGAAATTCGTTCAAAATTTACGATTAACTCATTTAAACAAGATGGTGTCACACCATCACTGATTGGGGAGACAACATCAGAGGCATCACTTCAGAAATTCACATGATTAAGATAATTCACCATACATTATTTACTTTCATGATATGATAACAGACTACAAATTTGCCGGTCAGAAACCATGGGGAACATTGGACTTGCCTAACTCTGACCGCTTGTTTATTTCAGATCCAAAATCAGTCAATGGTGCGACAGAGAGTCCTATCGTGCGCGATGGCCTTTAAGTGGCATTTGAAGGTCAAAGTACAGTAGAAAGACACTGATTTAATATTTGCAGTGGGTGTACACACAGCGAGAGAAGGTGGGATCGACCTATTTGATCTAATGTATGAAAAAATGAACACACATATCATAATCTACTTTTAAACAATCCTAAGCGTGTTTATTTATTTATTCATTTATTTATTTATCTATGTATCTATTTATTTATTTATTTCACATCTGTAAAAAGGGTGGCCCAAGTCAGCCTTTGCTAGTTTTCATCTGCGCCTTTTAAAGCACAACACATAAAATATTGCAAAATTACAGTTACCAGCAAACAAAGAAAAAGAAAAAAAGAATAAATACATTGGAATACAATCAGAAATTAAACAAAAAAACACTGATACAACAATTTCAAATACAAGTAAATACTGCAACAGTTTCTAATTAAACAAAACATTGAAATTATAGGAAAAACGACGAACAATAATATCTATTGCACAAATTGAACAACTGATAAAACTGTGTGGGTATAAGTCATTGAGTAAAAATATTTCTTGATATAAAAAACAGACATATCATAATCTACTTTTAAACAATCCTAAGTTTCAATAGGGGAACAGCGTGTCTCTAATGGCAAATCATTCTAGTAAGAATATGAGGCTATTCTGATTTATTTCAGATGTGAAGTAAGTCAGTCGTGCGACTGAAAGTCGTACAGTGTGCGGTGTCTTTATGCGTCCTGGTTACATGTAATACCACTAAATCCACACGAGTTTTGCAGGTTCTGTACACTACTTGAAGTAAAAACAGCGCTAAACAACGGACAGGAACAATGAATGTGTGAAAAGGGGCCATGGTTGTTTCTCATCAGTTCGGATGATTTAGATAGGTCATACTTAAGTTTGGTTTATTGCTTCTAAACATCAATAAAATCATTTACACCTTTAGATAATGAGTGCAATGTAGCAGCATGACAATGGTGCCCAAAACAAATTTTGAATTAAGAGTTTGAGTAGTTTTATCGTATACATTAGTAAACCTGCAGATCAAGGCCAAGGAATCACTCTTGACGACTTTTGGTCGTACGACTGACTGAATTTGGATCCGAAATGAATCAAAAGAGCCTCAGAATACATACGTTTGTTTATTTCAGATTCAAAGTCGGCCATTCGGGCGACTGACAGTTGTATTTGTAAGGTGGCCTTTAGTGATTAATATTTAGGAATCATTGACTTTTACCTGAATACACGCCATATTCGTAGATGCATAGCATTATGTATTACACTGTAATAGCAAAAACAAAACAAAACAAAACAAAAAACTTGAATCTTCATTTTTTTTTTTTCATTGGAAAGTTGTGAGGTTATGACATCAACTCACTCATTCGTATGTCCATATCAACTGAGCGAGAACTGTTCTGCAGAATGCAATGATACTTCAAGTTTTCATAATTTCCCCATTTCTTCGGCGATCTTAATTAGATTGTTACTGTTGTATTTAGTAAGATTTCATTCTTTTTTTTGATTAAACTAATTTAGGCGTATTACTGGCGTGGAATTCCCCATTAAACTATCCAAGGGTTCGATGTTGCGTAATCAGGTCTTACCTATTTCTGGGCACCATATCAACAGTAGATGAGGGGGTTTTGCACTGATTATTTTCGCATAATGAACGTATTGTTATGTTGTCCTCGCTATAAAGACCGCCTGCTTAGCATCTTCTAGCAACGTCAACACATTTTGTAAAGTTTAATGGCAACTTGGGGATCTATGTTGCCAAGCAATGCACACGCAAGTATAGAGGCCTTGGAAAGAGATCTTTCACATGTTAATGTGCTAAGTGATCTGTAACAAAATAACTGTGAGACATTCAACTCTCCCCGAGGGTGAGATACACTATTGTAAAAAAACCATTGCAGTACGGGAATAGTGCCCTTAAAGTGAAACATATGAAATGATATTAGTTACATTGCTTGATAACCTCCCCCGCAGGCAGGTTAGCACGTCATCATTAAAAAAAAATAACAAGCCTAAGAAAGGCGAAACCAATAAAAACATTTGTACAATAGAAACATCACAATAGGTGTCAGAATAGATTCTGCGACAATAGTTTCAACACTGAAAGCGTAAAGTGAAAATTCGGTTTAGACTGATAGGCCATGCAGGCAAGGTGGCATGAATAAATATAAAAAGTGATAATAAATTTCTAGGTGAATACCTTCCATTTTGGGAAGGACAAAGAAAGGGAAACCCCCACCATTTACCCCCAGCTATCCCATCAGCTTTTATGCCAATTTCATTGACAGGTAAATAAGTTTGGTTGTCAGGGACAATCTTTGTTATTCAGGTTTTATACATGAATGCAATGATTTTTTTTTTCTTTGCTGCTATTCTGATCTATACATTGGTTCATTATTTTTCCAACGCTGTTCCTGTGATACCATTTTCTCCTTTTAGTTACAAAAAAGCGTGTCTTGGTTTCTCTGACAGCGCTGCTGGTTGTAGATGGAGACAAATAATTAAAGAAACTCGCCCTTAAAACTTGACCCCACTGAATAATATCTTGCTTTCAGCTGTTTATTATGTTGCGTGTATTGAATAATGCAATCTGAATAACAAACATAAGATAAAGAGGAGCATTAAAGGCTAGCGCTTCCTTCCAATGGTTTACTTGACAAGACGCATAAGATTAAATCAAGCAAAAACAAAATACGGGAAATTTACATGAAAAATTGACAAGGGCTGCGTTTACTCGAGCTCCTGCGTTTATCACGTCTATCACGAGTCGAGAGGGTGGCCTTGTCACTGCGCAGCTCCATTGCCCAGTTCGACCGAGGAACCGAGGTGTGTAGTTTGAATTAGTTGGCATGAGCAGAACCGTACGGAAGCTTTAAAGTGCCATTCGACTTGGAGACTTGGCGAGATAATTTATCTTGCCAAGTCGACATCTAAAAAGTTATATGTCGTCATGGTGTGATAATGTATCTTGCCAAGTCGACATCTAAAAAGTTACATGTCGTCATCAGGTCATGGTGTGATAATGTATCTTGCCAAGTCGACATCTAAAAAGTTACATGTCATCATGGTGACATAATGTATCTTGCCAAATCGACATCTAAAAAGTTACATGTCGTCATGGTGAGATAAGGTATGTTGCCAAGTCAACATCGACAAAAGTTACATGTCGTCATGGTGACATAATGTATCTTGTAATGTATCTTATCTTCACGTAGTTCAGCTGCAGCTGCTGTGTATATTCCTGGAGCTGATACACATGGGAACAAGATTTTTTTTTTTCTATTTTCCTCATCTGAGGTACTTTATTTTTCCACATATCTTCGCATATTTACAATCACATTATCTGCAAGTATCCAAAAGGCATTCAACATAATCATTATGACAGGAAAAAAATAATTGAAGGGTACATCAATGGTACCAACCAAAGTAATTGCGTATTCTTCTTAATCCAATATCATCGAATCTCGTTTGGTTGCACTTCAAACTGATATAAAATCTTAATTCCGCTTTCAAATCTTCTATTAAATGATGTACATTGAACAAACATTTGTTTCTTGCATTGCGTTCTCTGACATAATTCCTGTAGACAATGAATTGGGCATAATTCAAAAAAGGTTTACTAATTTCATCTTTTTGTTACCTATATCATATCCGAGAATAATGACTTTTTCATTGATATCTATCACAAGATCGAAAATATTTCGAATTAAAACCGAAACCACTCTCCAATACATTTTGATTTTTTTGCATTTCAGCAAAAAATGACAAGTGGTTTCTTTACAATTACATACAGTACACAAATTATCATTCAAAATTTCCCATTTAAACAAATTGTCTTTACTGGGCAGTATTCGATGAAAAAGCTTAAAATTAAATTGCTTTATTCTGTTATCATTAATCTGATGAAACTTATATTGCAATACCTTTTTCCAATCAAAATCACAGGGTAAATTCAAATAACCTTGCCAGAGGTATAAACATGAAGGTTCTTGTTTTTTCTTATGCAAAAATAATCTATAATAATGTTTAGCTGACGTTTTCTGTACACTGATTTATCACCTGTTGACAACTCAATAGCATCAAATTCTTCTGTGTGCAGCACTACAGGAGTCTGTATATTATTACGTAACTTGTCTAACCAAAACCTGGGGAATGCTTTTTTTAACTTAGACAATTCAAATGAGGCGAGCAGCTGCCTGTCTCGGAAGGTTTCATTTATGGATGTAACGTCTTTCCACTCCCCATCTTCTATAATCTGTTTCA
>NW_027273363.1:0-10364 GCF_040938485.1 Diadema antillarum
ACATTTTTTTTTGAAACTATTGTTAACCAACTGGCAGTTCAAACATGTGCACATTTAGTAGCGAGAAATTCATTGCACGTTCAGGAAATCCAACAAGAGCGAACGGAATTACGCTGGGCACTGTAAGTCAACGCAGAAGTAAATACGTACGCAGGGAGTGAAACAAATTAACAAATAAACAAATAAACAAAGAAACAAACAAACAATAACCCGTCCCTCACAGAGCTTTGCTCATTGAGCTTATCAAGAAGTTATATAATCAGTTTAAACAAAAGACTGCAGGAAACGTCATTTAAATTGTCGCTCATCTCATTGTTAGAATGTGAAAATGTTAAGGCTGCTGGAAACTCATCATATGGAACACTATCATGATGAATTGGCCAAAGTACCGAAAAAATAACACAATCTCATTGCCCTGTGCATGAGGCGACCATACACAAGACAACGTTATGTACAGATATAATATCTGGAGGGTACAAATAAAAAGGAATCAAATTTTATCACACGAAATTATACTTATTGTAATTCAGACAAAAGTTAAAATATCCAACACTGGATAATTAATCTCTCAAATGACATGTACACTTTATTTTAAATTTCCAACGTTTTGAAAACACCTTTTTCAGTACTATTCATGACCTTTCAACTACAACATGACGACAATATTTTTTTGGTGTAAAGTGCAACTGTACAGAACGTCTTCCTCAGTTCATGACACAAAATACCGTTCATTTTAACATTTCACCAAATTTTACATTGTATCATGCATCAAAAAGAGGAATAAATGTGGGAGCATGAGGAAAAGGGAACATGAGACAAATATTCACCGCATTGCAGGCAAGCAATGCAATAGTAAGTTATTCAAAAGATTTACTATTTTTCATTCCACAAAAGTTTCCAACATGCTAACATGAGATATTTACACAATTATCGCATTGTACGTACATGTATTTATGAAGGAAGACAAGTAGAATGAATATAAACATAAAAGTGAAATTTTGCAGCTTCTGTGAGTCTCATATTGCATTTCATACCGGCAAAACGCTTCTTACCTCACCATATGAACATGTAACGTAATTGATATCTCTCGATAATGGGCAATGCCAACATCATTTAGAGGAGTTTATTACTTCCTTGATTGTATAAAAATGTTGACTTGAAGAAGCATACAATAAACGCATACTGAACATATCATTTTCAATATAACACCAACACTGGTGGGTGAGCGATTGAAGGCAATCTACATTTTCTCCGCATATTCAACTCATATTACCGCTCCTTCAGAAAGAATGTATGGACGTTTCTATGAAGGTCGACGGGCTCTGCATTGTCCTGAACCAGTAGTGACGTAATGACATAGCATATCCCGCTCAATTCACGAATGAGTCAATCGTATCAAGTATTTCCTTGGTAGTTTCCAGGACAGTTTGGGCGTCATCTTGACTACTGTACACTTCATGTGGAATTTTGGAGAATGCACAGTTATCTGGATACCTGGATCTTACGTAATGCGCCAATCCGGAGAGGCTCATCACTCTTTCAACGAGTAAAGAGCCATTAGGTATCTCATCTTTAACTTTGTACACCAGGGAGTAGAGGTTGTGTGTCCAACAGTAACTCCCTCGCGAAGCTAACTGTGCAGCCTTCAGTCCTATCTCGACAGCCTGATGGCACTTAAAGGATACCCATTCAAAGGAAGGTTCTTTATCGTTAAGATCCATCTCCTTTCGACCAGACCTTAAGTTCTCATATGCCTGTCGCAACCATCGTCTAGCATTTGGAAGATCTGGTATTCGATGCCCCTCGAAGAAGGATTGCCAATTTCTTGATTCGGAACCTTTTCTCCATGACCCACCAGCATATCCTCCGTAGGTATCTACGAATCTCTACGAACTCCAGAATTCGTACGAACAGTGACATTCGTACGAATGCATCGTTCGTACGAACCTTTGTGACCGTAGCTTCAGATGTGTTAAAACAGGCTTTCATCTGATTTTTTTTTTATTTATTTGTTTTCAGCCAGCTTTGTCTATCTCAGCTTTGTCAAGAGAGATGGACATGAATAAATATGATCTCCCTTTTATAGCCATAATTTATACATAGACATTATTATTATGCACAGACACTAATCATATAGACATACGAATACATAAAGATCATAAAATTATGAACAAAGTTAGCAAATCAGAACCGAACAGTACTTAAGCGCGCCTCGTATTCAAATGCATATTGCGACAAATAGCTCAAAATCACGTGTATTTTGTAAAGTCATATACGAGAGTGAATCAAGAGCGAATGGAAAGGGATTTTTTTTTTTTTATTCAGTGTGGTCCCTGTTTATATCCCGATGGTGTCAGTGGTGTGTGAAAAACGTAGGCGGGAATTTGTAAAGCAAGCCTCGAGACGTGACTGGTTATCCTGGCACATAACGTACTTGTGGGGGAGGGGCTGGGCGTAGAGGGTCAGTCTTATAGACATTGAGACATTTTGGATGAAGCGTTTCGAGTTCATTACACGGGAGAGATTCTTATGGACGGATTCGATCCCGACAATTATTCAGAGATCCTTGATGTTGATGGTGTGGTCTTGGAAAGTCGAAGAGTGTACGGGAGTGTTCTGCTTTTTCCCTTAATTTCTGAACTATTGCTGGAGAATAATGTGCTGAGTGTGTGTGGTTTTATTTGTTTGTGTGTTTGTTTGTTTGTTTTTTGTCTTGCCTACTGTTTTAAAGATCCTTCTTACGTTTGGGATTTGCAGTTGATGTGAGAAGTTAACGGGAAGTTTTTGATATTCTGCTGAGCTTTTGATTTTGTTGGTCTAAGTGGCATCGTGTATGATGCATCTAGTTGATGAGCATTCAACAAAGTCAGACATTTCTATCATTAATTTATGTATATGTATGCATATATAATATATACGTGCATATACATTAATGTATTATCATTGTACTAAGAGAGAGAGAGAGAGAGAGAGAGAAAGGAGGGAGAGGAATAGATAAGTTAGTGTTCATAAACAGGATGGATGCATTTACTGTTTTTCCTATAGTGATGTCAGTGGGACTCATGCAAGCTGATAGCTTTCTCTTTATCCCGTCTTCTTATCATACCACTAAGACGAACCGCATATAACAAAAACCAAGTAAAGACGAGGTAAATCTTTGTAATCGCTCAAGCTGAGCTGCGCACTATACCTCACACTATTGTCCTACCCCAGCTTATTCAAGATACAGACGAAAATTTTCCCGTATTTTTGTTGTCATCATGATTACGAATTCATTAAGATCCTAACCCAGGTGATTTAAAATTTTGAATCCTCAAGTCATTGGTCTGGTTTCAATGAGGTTCACTCTTTGTATAGTTCACTATGCTCGTTTGTCGTAATAATTCATGCATGGATATCCATGCGGCCGTAATTTGAACTTTCCTTTCTTTACACTCACCGTGACCTGTCGGATCTTCTTTATGTCTCAACCTTTCCAGTCTCGCCCATTTTCGAAGCTTTCAATACTACAGGCCAAATATTTTTTACCAGTTCAAAAATGCCAGGCTAGATTGAAAAATATTCTGTATGTATGTATGTATGTATGTATATATATATATATATATATATATATATTGCACAGAGTCAGTCAAAGTTGTCAACAGCAGTTGATAATAATAATGTCGTCCACGCATTCCGAATGAACATCGAATATTTGCTGTCTTCCACACTAAAATAATGCCAAAATTTAGTACAGTGAACCCCCAAAAATATTTGAAGAGAAAGTTTTTTTTTATGGGGGAAGAAAAGCTCATGAAAATCAAAGAATGACAGAAAGAGATACAAAGTGATGGAATAAAAGCCTGACATATATAATTGTAGTATATATATATATATATATATATATGTATATATAATATGTCAACACGAAGACTTGATTATTAAGTCACTGATGATAAGTTATCACAGTATAGGGCTAGAATTGTATCTTATCCATCAGTGCATCATCTTGAATTTAAGTCATGTGCTCAACATTATTATGCATAACTTGCCGAACTTCATGTTGATTTTACATTGATCGAACAGCGTATTTAAAGAATGCAATTAGAGTATAAGTGCTAGCAATTTAGAATTTATGGTTGCACAACCATGCTCTGTAGCGAAATTTATGAATAAAACGTGATACCATTTTATTCAGTTATTCATTCAAGAACACATCATGTCATGATTATGCCACGTACTTTAATACCCAAGCAGATAGATTAACGTTGAAATTGGAAGGATCAAAATGTATAGAGAGAATAACTTATGTCTGTATAATATGCTCTATACTTCGCTGGTTCATACTTTTGCATTAAATTTTGTCATTCATAAGACCACTACTACCTACTTCTTCTGCTGTTTAATCACGTTTGACAGTCGTGAATGGTGGAATCCTAAAGCAAATTTGAGTAGAACGGTACATAACGATGGTATGATCGTCACTACAATCACTTCAAGAACGCTATTTATCAATTTTATCTGAAGTTACCAGAATTAAACCGCAACTTGCATAATATATTGATCAAAGTTGTATCATTTTCCTGAACGTATAAAAATGATAAAAGAAATGTGTGTTCGAAAGAAAGATGTACAGAATTGATATTCAGACGACTGTGCAATGTGTATAACAGGATCTGTACAACTGAATGCATTGTTTGTATATTTTTGTCTATTTGTTTGTTTGCTTGCTTCTTAAAGTCGTTTTTAAGTTATCAGATAACAAAAGCTGTGAAATGCTTGTAGGCCTATTTCGTCAAGGAATGGCTCCTCCTAATTGAGCATGATAATATGATTCAAGCGTGTTCTTCTATGTCACATGCCATATACACTATAGCAATAAAATGGCGCCTTCACTGACGCCATAATGTTCTCTTTGCCAAAGCCTTTATCCGCTTACTTCCCATTATCTACAGGCGATTATAGTTTATGGACATGTCAAGTCCTACAGCTTCGTGTGGATGCCTCGTGTACTTCTGGTACAGACTTTAGATATTCCAATATATATTCTGGTTATTTATTCAAATATCAAGGGAGACACTAATTTTCGTTGAAAATCGTCATTGCAAATAAAGCAGCAGGCTGATAAGACAGCATCCATATCACAGCCACATAAAAATCTCCTGATATGATATATGGCGCCTTTATCTCCTTGTTCATCTTAACGTCAGATCCCACAGGAAGTTTCGTGACCCAGATCATTTCGATAGCAACCCTTCTTGAAATACATATCAACCGCTGTAAACCACACTTTACCTACGTGGGAAATCTAAACTTTCTTCATAAGATGACCAAACAGCTACAGATCTTTCTTCCTCCGAAACGATTAACACACTTCCTTTCCGGAAGAAAAACAGCAACACATACGACGTTGGCATTTAGGGGAAGGAGGATGAAATTAGTGATAGGAATATGCTGCTGCAGCGAGGACAGTACTGTATTTACAAAGCTTCGAGAAATAAAGTTTAGTCAGTTTTCTGAACAGATATTCACCAAAAAAATAAATGAATACATAAATAACCAAGGAAGATACCAGACTAAATGAACAACAGATTCTTGCGAAATCCGAGGTCATCAAGCGGAGAGCGAAAAAAAAATCTAATCGTGCTTGATCTAACTCTTATGAATTATATCATAGATCATAATATTTCTCGTGTTTGTCGTCGGAAAAGTTGTCATGGCAATTCCTGTAGGATTAAGGTTTACCATCCATCAAGACTGAGTGAACCTTGGATTATGATCTCTGAACGGGAAGGTGAGATTTTCTTGTATTTCTTTATTTCACTCTATATTCCCCTTGCAATAGATGTGTATGAAATATATGTAGTAACTTTATTGGGGTTATTCTACACGTATTGCGTTCTTAAACCTATTTCACCAGTGGCTGCAACTAGGCTACATCGGCCTGAAAACCTACTCGACAGCCCATGTGAGTGAGGAGTTTCAAAATTTGCATATTGGGGATTTCACAGATCCCGCCTGCAGGAAATTGCGGTCTCCAATCCACCGTCATGTTTTTGGGTGTTGTTATCTCTCCTTCTCTCTCCCTCTCTTCCCTCCATCTCTCCCTCTCCCTCCCTCTTTTTCCCTCTTTCTCCATAGGTCCAACAATCCGATCAATTCTGTTCTCAGGTTATCGCTTCAATTTGACTGCTTCGAATTTCGGTAAATCTAGATCGGGTCATATAAACTTAAAAATGCTTATTCGCAGTCTTATGAGGCATCAGGGAACAACAAGAAGAAAGACTACTTGTCATCAGTCATTTCTATTTACACTTCTCGTTTTCCCTTTCTCTCTCTCCCTCTCTCTCTCTCTCTCTCTCTCTCTCTCTCACTTACACCATCACCATCATCATTGGCAAACATGTCAAGCTTTTATTCATTTTTAATTGAAGTACATAAGTGTCACTGCTCTTGGCACTGATAATTTGGGTTATGCACTTTCTTTTATGTTTATATCATGACGTATACTCTAGAGGACAGTGAACACCTAAGTCCCCCCCCCCCCCCCCCCCCATCTCTCTTTTCGCTCTTTTGTCATCCCTCTGTTGTTCTCCTTCTATTTGTTTGGCTCTTACTTTCCATCTTCGGTTCCCCTATTTTGCACCCTCCATGAGGGAAAATCCCATTTTGACCGTTTTGTTTATCGTACAAACTTGACGTTATAAAAAGTACATGAGACTCTCGCTGTCAATAATCTTCCATTTTTTTTTCACATGTTTTCTCTTAAGTTGAAGGTACCTCACTTCAGAGTAACAAAGCATTTTGCTTTCGAACTCACTCGAAGGATTGTTTGTCGACCAAATAAAGGGCATCGTGCAAGGATTATCTTGACCGAATGCATAATCCATCAGAAATGTTATCGAGTTGCATAATGTATGGGAACAATTGACGTCACAGACTGTACAAAGCCCTTTGCGACTTTCTCACGAGACCCCGGGTGCGGGAGTTGGTCGTGAATCTTTTCCCCTTTGTTATCCACACTGTAACAACGCGAGTTTTCATAGGGTGAAAACTTATGTGAAGAACGCCCTAGACTTAATCACGAATATATGAATTACTGAAAAGCGAGAATGTAATTTGGTTGAACAAAAAAATGTACCCGGTGCATAACCAGCATTAGAGGTCGAGATAACGTGCAGCTTTTCTGACTTAGGGTTGACTTGGTTAATAGCCAATTAGCAAAATGGGCCACGAATATAATTATCTATTAGATAAAGCTCCTTGCACAAGATCCATTCTTACTGCCTTGGGTAAGGATATAGTGACTGGTTTCAGAATTCTGAGGTTGAAATGAATACACTATAATCAGCTCTGTCAAGTGCATAGAATGTACCCACCGATGTTACTGGGGCCCATCTCTCAAATCTTTGCATGTAGTAAAACATGAAAAAAGAAATCAGAAAATCCAAGTCAGACAGGCAATGGATTTCCGCTTCTGGATAGCTTCTATTGACAGCAAATACCTCTAATCTGGAAATCTACGAGGGCGGGTCCCTCGTGAATTTCAATCCTATAGGTCTTTCTTCCATAATTTTTCAATATGATTATAATCATAGGTTTAAACACACACACACATACACACACACACACACACACACATATATATATATATATATATATATATATATGTATGTATATATATATATTGTCTCAACTATATATTATTATATATATATATATATATATATAATATATATGTGTGTGTGTGTGTGTGTGTGTGTGTGTGTGTGTCAGGGATCACTCCAAAATTTTCGAGTGATCCCTGAGGTATTATTATACGATTATTGTAATTTTAGAGTGACCTCAGAGAGTGAGAGTGAAAGGGAGTGCATGAATTTTGAGTGAAAATGTTTATTTTCACTCAAAATTCACTCCAATTTCACTCTAAATTCACTCTTTTCCGTTATTCACTCCTTCAAGATAACGAACATCACCCGTTCAGATGTATCCATGTGTGCGTGGGGTTTGAACATGTTATGTGCGTTTTTGTGTCTGTTACGACTTCTTTTCTGGGGCACTATACTCCAAAAGCACGTGCTTTCCTATAAGTTCCCCACACGCTATTTTGGGTCCAAATGAATAGCAGCTAATGATGATAATCTCATTGAATATAAATATCGCATTGATTACTTGTGTTGTCTGCCTATTTCCATTAAAAGAAAAGGCCTATCCCCTGAGAACTGAACATGTAAATTCCAACAGAAAAATGTATGCAGGTTGTAAGTCGTTACAGTAATGTAAAATAAGGGAAAGGAATTATTAATCAGTATGTAATTAATTATGAATCTGCTTATATTTATTTTTGTTCGTTTTGTTTTATTTTTGCATTTTTCATCATTTCAATACAAAATAATCTCATCAGTAATATTTTCCAGCATTACGGACAAGAGATACAGTTAAAACATAACTTGCAAATCTATTATCAACTATGATAATCGACACCAGATAAGAACAGAATGTTTATAAGGACGAGAAAAATGCTGCAGACCACATATCGTAGGCGTGTGCTTGAAATGATAGTGGCCTGAGAAAGAGGTACAGTGGAAAAAAAAAAAAGAATCGCAAAAAGAGCAGGAGTGTTGTGGCTGAAGGTGTGCAAGGTACGTCGTGCTGTGTGCATTAATGGACTTCACAATCATAACTAAGAAAAAAAAAAGGATTCCGAAATAATTGCATTAAGATTTATATGAAATATCTAATATCAAATTCCGACGTCAGACACGGTATCAATTCAATCAGTATAATTATCTACACAATCTTCTAACATAAAGGCCTAATAATGTGTTCTTTAATATTCTTTATGTATTTTTTTATTTTATTATATTATGACGGAATGTGTCTGTGACGACTTCTTTTCTCAGGACCTAATTCCCACAAGCATACATTGTGCTTTTCGTTAGATTCCCCCATTTATTTTGAGTCCAATTTACTCTCATAGATTATAATTTGGCATTGATTACTAATTTTTGTGTCTCCTACTATCATTAATTTGAGATTAACAAAAAGGCTACTTTCTGAAGAACTTCATTGTTAGCTCCAATAGAATGGAAAACAGAAGGGTTGTCGTAATATATGACATAAGGGAGATGAATCATTAATCAGTGTAAAATTATGCACCTACTCTCGACTCAGTTTCTTAATGCCTCGAGTATTGTTGTTATGTAAAAATGCCTACGTAAATGCAGTTGCTTCTACATGTATGTACGGGTACTATTGCAGTAACCATGCAGTTAATGACCAATCCGATCTCTGAACTCCCAAACCTGCAACTACAGGCCTGCAATTATTGAAGCATCTATACTCGGTAATTTAAACTGATTATTGGACTACAATAACATTCTTTATTATGCTCATAATTCATGTTTGAACGCAAAAGTATGAGACACGTATAAAATTGCCAAATTGTAGCATTTCAAAGTTTTCCATGTGAATGCATCTTGGGTAATTTAAATACGGAGATGACTCGTACTAGATGTCTTCCTTTCTTTCTCCGTGCACACTTTGCTTGCACACATAATGTTTCTTGCTTCAATAATTTGTTCCATGTTCACTTTAAAAAAAAAAATCCGATAAGCTACATGCTGTCATGTCCTCTTCCTGTATACCCCCTTAATTCCTTTCAGTCTCGTCTAAGCCTACATGCACATCTTAAAGAGACTATGTTGCCATTATCATAATCAACAGCGCTGTTAAGAATGTAATCATTAATACCATTTATACATCTGAGTATTAGTAAGAAACGTGACTGTGAGCAATAATCAGGTAGATATGACTCACAATCACGATCATAGCAGTGAAGTTTGCTCCGATACGTTATACAGTTCAAAACCTCTATCATAAACTGACAATTTACACAATATATTTTTTTTTAACGCAAACAGAAAAACATCACTTCGGTGATCCCTCGCATTTATCCCCAAGTTGAATTATCCTTGGAGGGCTTATGCCAGGTTCAAGTGTGTATGTGTGTGTCACACACAAACATACTGCTATAGCTGACCATCCGAGCAATGAGAATTTAGGGTTTCTGGGACGAACACTGAACTAGGGCTTTCTATAGCTCAGTCGGTAGAGCACAGGGCTATTGCATCAGGCGGTCTCGGGTTCGAATCCCGATGGTCAATGCCATTTTCTTTGCTCAATTTTCTACTAATGAATATTTTTTTTTCGATTCAATTCACTTGTTATTGATAATTAAAAAAAAACAGAAATAGGCCTATGTACAGTGTAAAAATGTGTCGATGAGTTCACAGAGAAAGCCGCAAGGCTCAGGAGACATACCGTACCAGTGATTCCCTTGTTATACAACACACAACAGTTGAGCAACAAAATAGTCATTTACC
>NW_027273364.1:0-9818 GCF_040938485.1 Diadema antillarum
ACAGTACTGATGTATAGCCTCTGCACAATACAGATGGTACAATGTACATGACCAAGAGATGGACTCTGTGCATACAGTCCCGTGAGCACAGTACGGCTTTGTACGTGTATGATGAAACCGCATACTGTATGAACAGTCAGAGGGTGTGCAATATCTAATTTTTTTTTTTTTCTCAATTAAAAAGCTGCTGAGCTGTACATGTACACATACATGTAGGCCCTATGTATAATGCATACTGTGGTTAGAACAGTTTAGAGCAAACAGTCCATGTCAATACATAGCAAACATCCGCAAAAATTCAGTTTGTTGGATCTCTGTGTACTTTGGCAGTCATGCATACACTGTGTAGATCTACATTGTACACTGTACTTGTGTAGCATGAATGTGGGGCTTTGCATTTATTTTGTACATTTTCGTTGCATTAGAATGGTTTTCAATTACATAATGTACAGTAGTTTGCAGGAATGTGTGGAATGAATTGAAAGCAAAAGAGCTGAACACATAAACTTGAAGTTATCTTCCATCTGAAGGGGAATTTACCCCAAATGTATCTTAGGATTGAGTGACTGCAGTGTTAATAGTCACTCAGTGTTTGAGGAAAATCAGAGTCAGACATTCCCTTCAAATGTGATCTCTAAGAGAGGGAAAATCTTAAGTGGGCAATTCCACGGTAACTCGCGTTACAAATAATGGGTACATTTTTGGGATAATGTGCCAATATCTTTGTAATTGGTAGGATCTACAAGTTACTTTTTTCATCATGGGTTAAGTAGACATACACCAACTAAATGAATCCAAAAAGAAAAATAAAGGACAAACATGTTGGGATTCTTGAATCATTTAATTTCGGTAACTCGCGTTACACAAAAAGGACATGGTCAATTCTATGAAGACCTCTTTTTGGAAAGTCTCCTCATACTAGACAATCTTGATAAAAGTTGTCCTACCTTGAATTGATAGTGGGTTAGGACTCATAAATTAACAATATCAAAGTTGAGTAACAATGACCTGGAAAAATGTAGGGAGCCTTTATGTCGGTAACTCGCGTTACGGTAACTCGCGTTACATTATGTCCACTAACACAGGGTGACACAAATTGATGACATACAATTGTTCTGATGGCACTGAATCTTGTGTTGAGTAATCTGAGAGATGCTTATTTGTGTAGATAGTAAAACGAATAAATGTTAAACAAATATTTTACTAATAAACCCAATAGAAGATTGTGTTTAAGACTAATAAGAGCTTCACTCCTCATAGAGACCTTGAACATGTTTGAATATATACTAGATGATATAGGTGTACATGTATTATTACATTGTAAGTTTCAGAGTGTAAAGATGAAAAATGTTGAAAGTCTTTTTTAAAACAAAACATAAAAGTATCAAACCCTATATACAAGTTTACAAAACAGCTTACAATCTTTCAAATATTCAAATCCTATCTTTGTGAGGAGTGAAAACTAGTACATTTCTTTGCAACTGATTGACAAAAGGACCAGTTCGTAATTCCACTTTGTGCATGAACAAAAACAGATCATTTGTACGAACAGGCATTTTGGTTTGTAAATTCACTGACATAAGCATCTGTGATGCGATGATTATTCATGCGATCCTTATCTAAATGATGCTTGCCAGCACATCCACCTGACAGCAAGAATGGTATTTTGCAATATAAACGGAAATAAGCTGTTACTGCATTCAATACAAAACAATGAAATGGATGCCTGCTAAATTATAAACTGATGGGAGTATTCTGATCCCCTGATCTAAATGCAAGTTCATTCTTTTTTTGAACAGAAGTTCCATAAATTGTTATGTCATGCAAGCTTATGCATTATGCTGCTTTGAAAACAAGTGAAGTGCAGAACCAACTGAGAAAAAAGAAAGGTCATTTGTACCAATGTGTACATGAGCTACAGTGTATACGCACTGGCTTATTACATGTACCCTACATCGACGTAAATAAGCACTGAATTGATCAGTGTTTTAGTAGTAGCCATGATAAAAAAGTCATGGGCGTACATACTCAAGCAGTATTCAAACTTACGACCTCCTGATCACCGGACAGGTGTCATCTCCACTAGACCACCGAGCTTTCGCCCGACAGCAAGTGCTGGTTCTAATCCTTATAACATGCAGTGGGTACTGCGTAATTATTCAAATTCATGAAATTCTTCCGTTGAGATGTTTTCATTGCAACTGATTGACAAATTGCCCTACATCAACGTTAATAAGCTCACTGAATTGATCAGTGTTTTATTAGTAGCCATGATAAAAAATCATGGGCATACATACTTGAGCAGGATTCGAACCCACAACCTCCTGATCTCCGGACAGGCGTCATCTTCAGTAGACCACCGAACAAGGATTAGAACCAACACTTGCTGTGCTTTATAGCATTCTGTAATAAAAATTCTGTAATACTGATGCAGGAAATTCAAAAGATAAATCTAATGGTCTCATTCACTGCTGGATACATGTACAGTATGCAGTGAAAGCCAGGCTAGACTCTTCAATGTGGCATGTGATCAGTGGCCTTGATGCTAATCACAGTTTATTAGGCTGCCCTCCTTTGTTTCAGTCCAGCATAGTGTGTATAGCACTGCATTTGATTGTTTTCACCACAATCTAGCTCAATTAAGTGCTAAAATTTGCTTATGTTGGGGGAAACTTGTGTTTATAGTTGGTAACTCGCGTTACATGTCGGTAACTCGCGTTACATGGTTACTCGCGTTACACTTTTCATTGACATTTTTTAATGTGATAACAGTGTTTATTCAAGTCAACATCCTGTGTACAGTATCAGGGTGTGATGAATTTAGAAAATTATGATTCCCAACAATTTACCTCCACTGCTTCCTTCAGAATGAAAAATATTTCTTGTTTCGGTAACTCGCGTTACATGGCTCAAGGGCTGAACTTTCATGTGGTGATTAGAATTTTTTGAAGGTGGCATAAAAATTTCCTCATGGGAGACTGAAGTAGAACCAATTTGTTTCTTTGAAATAAATTGATTGAAGTGCTAGCAGAATTTTTCTATTAAAAAAGATTATATAAAGTTAAGCATGCATTTTAGCAATTTGGATGACTGAAAAATTGTCTTCAACATTTGTAGCTGTTTCTCGGGAAATATTTGACCGATTGATATAATTCTTTGAGTTTCTTTAACTTCAATATATGGGTAATACATAATGAGTAATTCTTTTGCAATATGATAAAGTTGAAATTTTAGTGCCATGTCCACATTCCCATGGAATTGCCCAAGTGCTGCCATTGCTAGATACACTTCTAATAGACTACATACGAACTGTACAGTACAAATGTATGTTACATGTACAAAATGTCCAAATGTCCAAACTGTACAAAATGTTTGTAATGTCAAGTGCTATAGAAATTATGGCATTTTAAATGTAGATGCCAATGATGACATTTTTTTAAAGGCTGGTTAGTGTCACTAATTGTTGAAAGTGTGCATTTTCATTATTCTGAGTTTTTTATTTACATGTATCTTAATTTTATGATTATTGAAAGTATATTTTTTGTTTATGATTATTCCATTTCTTTATTTAAAAGACAATTCTGAAATTTTAAAGCTTTCAGTATTTTTGTTCCTCTTTTTTTTTTGGGCAAACTTTCTCTTTTTTTATTTTCAATTCTTTGTATCAAAATTAAGTGGATTGTGAACTAGAGCATCCTTCCAAAATCATAACACATGGATGAGTACCGGTATTGCTATCTCATGTACAGTACATTCCATAAACACCAGTTGTATATGTACAAGATTGTAATGTCACAATAGGGTCAAAACCTGCAGTGGACCCAACATGCAGCTTGTCTGGCAGAGCTGTCTCCACCCCATCCCACCCCTCACACCCCACCCCTCACACGCCACCCCTCACCCAACCTCAGCCCACCCTGCACCCCAACCCCATCCTTCACCCCAACCCCGCCCCACCCTGCACCCCAATCCCATCCTTCATCCCAACCCTCACCCCTCATCCCAACCCTCATCCCAACCCCATCCTCATCCCAAACCCACCCCTCACCTCACCCCAACCCCACCCCTCAACTCAACCCCACCCCATCCCTCACCCCATCCCAATCCCTTACCCCATCCCACCCCTCACCCCATTCCCACCCCTCATCCCTTCCCCACCCCTCACCCCATTCCCACCCCTCATCCCTTCTCCACCCCTCTCCCCTCACCCCAACCCTCACCCCCATCCCACCCCTTCCTCAACCCCACCCCTTACCCTCAATCCCACCCCTTACCCCAACCCCACCCCTTATCCCAACCCCACGCTTACCCCAACCCTACCCCTTACCCTAACCCCACCCTTACCCCAACCCCACTCCCAGAATATATCAACACCACCACCACTACTTCCAGCCACAGCTCTTTACAGGATGAAAATTGTGATGGTCATCCAGCTGTTCTATACACGTATTCAAAAGCAGGAACCAGGAATGGCATCATAATCGTTGGATTCTGCACATTTCGCTGGGAACATTATACGGTGGATCTATTGTGGACATATACCCTGGATTTATAACGTGGACTATCGTAACCTGCGCCTCTGGAGTTACGTCGGAGGAATCATTCATCCGTGCGTCAAGGATCATTCGTCTGTGCATCGAACATCGTATTTGGACACTTTCAAAGGATTATTTAATACGTGTAAGTGATTCCACTACCGATTTATAACTGTTTCTATTGATCATTGTTGTACTGATGTGACGCTGATTACCAGTCTGTACCCACAATATCACTGTTAATAAACCGCCTGAACATCAGTTGATTGTTTCTTTTGTGCGATCATTCTCAGAGTGATTTTGGTCGTAACAAAATTGGGGGCTTGTCCGGGAAGTGAATTTAAAGCCAAAACTTAGAATTTGGAACGTTCCGGAAGCCAGAATATTGGTACAGACATAATACCAGTTGAGTTAGTTGTTCAATTGTATATTGTGTGTAATACAGTGTGACAATGTCAATCAGTACAATGGATGTTCAGGCATTTGTTCAGAGGACAGATTTGTCCCTCAAAGATTTGCAAAGGTTACGCAAATGTGATTTGACTGCTATTGCACAGCATTTGAATGTTGATGTTCCACAAGGTGTAAGAAAGTCAGAAATTCTTGACTTAGTAGCTGGTCACATGGAGCTCAAAGAAGAAATTCATACTCCTGATCAAGCTCAAATTTCAGATCAGACACGGCTTGAGCTTGCTAAATTGCAAATGAAGGAGAAAGAAATGGAAATGGAGAAAGAGAAGATGAGATTGGAAAGAGAGAGGGAGAAAGAACAAAAAGAACTGGAAATGAAGAAACTTGAAATGGAACAGAAGAAATTTGAAGTGGAGCAGCAACTGAAATTGCGTGAGATGGAATTGACTCATGCACAGACTGTAAGAATTCAGGAAAGGGCTCCCTCTGAATTTGATTTGGCAAAGAATATTCGATTGGTGCCAAAGTTTGAAGAAAATAGAGTTGATGCATATTTTGTGTCATTTGAGAAGGTGGCTAACAGTTTGAACTGGCCACAGGAATTTTGGCCCTTGCTCTTTCAAAGTGTGTTTGTCGGCAAAGTAGCCGATGTGTACTCATCTCTCTCTGAAGAGCAATCACGTGACTATGCTACAGTCAAGAAAGCAGTGTTGAATGCTTATGAGTTGGTGCCAGAGGCGTATAGACACAAGTTCAGAAATTCGTACCGCAAACCAGGCCAGACACATGTTGAGTTTGCTCGTGAAAAAGAAATGATGTTTGATAGGTGGTACAGATCCCTGAAAGTGGATCAGGACTTTGATAACCTACGTGAGGTTGTTCTCTTGGAAGAATTCAAAAAGAGTGTTGCTTTCAGTGTGAGGTCACATTTGGATGATCACAAAGTGATAAGTTTGCATAAAGCAGCCTTGATGGCTGATGAGTATGAGCTGACCCACAGAAATGACAACAGACCACCTTTCAGGAATTTCTCTGGAAATAAGAGAGACAAAAATCAGTCGAGCAGTCCAAAGAATGCTGGTTCTGAAAAAGGCACGAGTTCTGAAACTTCATCGGCACCAAAGCCTCAATCTGACAAAGGGTCCAGTACAAGTGCAAATGTCATCAAATGTTTTCACTGTAACAAGACAGGGCATGTAAAGTCACAATGTTGGAAGTTGCAAAACAAAACAAAGAAGGGCTTGGGATTTGTCATGTCAAAAAGTGTCCTACCCGAAAACAGTGTCCTGTTCAGTGAAACACAGGCCATTGAAAGTCAATCTCCCAAATTCAAAGATAGGCTGAAGCAGGTGGATGAGAGCTATCGTAGCTTTTTGTTTGATGGTGAGGTGACCCCATGTACTTCTGGTGAGGTAGGTAAGCCAGTAGTCATCCTGCGGGATATGGGGGCCTCTCAGTCGTTGATGGTGGATGGTGGTATGATTTTTCCACCAGATAGTGCAGTGAATGCAAAAGTCTTGATTTAGACTGTTGATGGCAGTTATATGTCAGTGCCACTGTATAGAGTGGATTTGAAGTGTGACCTAGTTTCTGGTCCTGTGACTGTTGGAGTTGTTCCTGAGTTGCCCATGGCAGGGATTGATTTCCTGTTGGGGAATGACTTGGCTGGGGACAAGGTGGTTGCGTCTCCAGTTGTTTCAGATAAACCAGTGGTGGTTGCTGAAACTGAGCAGTTGCAGGAGGAGTTTCCTGGGATTTTCCCAGATTGTGTTGTGACTAGGTCTCAGGCTCGTAGAGCTGTTCAAGATGATGCGGATTCTGTTGATGTGGAGGAGAATTCCGGTGTTTGGTTGGCAGAAACTTTTTTCAAGGATTTAAATGATGGGGTTGCTGTATTAGGCTCCGAGGCTAACAGTGATGGGCTGTTTAGCAAGTCTTCCTTGGTTGAAGCACAGCAGGCAGACTCTGAGTTGAAAGGCTTGTCTCAGACGGCGTGTTCTGAGGCTGAGGCTGAAAAGGTCCCTGAGTGCTATTATGTCAAAGATGGCATTTTGATGAGGAAGTGGAGACCTCCCCATAGGCCAGCTGATGAGGATTGGACGGTGGTCCGTCAAGTTGTTGTCCCTCCTAGTTACCGCGGTGAGATCTTGAGGATTGCTCACGAGTTACCTGTTGGCGGCCATTTAGGCGTCAAAAAGACAAAGGATCGGATCATGAGGCATTTCTATTGGCCAGGGTTGAATGTGGATGTGGCTGAGTTTTGCAAGACTTGTCACACATGTCAGGTGGCTGGTAAACCACAGCATTCAGTGAAGCCAGCGCCATTGATTCCGATACCTGCGTTTGAAGAACCATTCAGTCGGGTTCTAGTTGACTGTGTTGGACCTTTGCCTAGGACTAGGTCGGGTCATAAGTACCTCTTGACAATCATGGATATGTCTACACGGTTTCCAGAGGCTATCCCATTGCGAAACATCACTGCTAAGACTGTGGTAGATGCTCTAGTGCAGTTTTTCACTAGGTATGGGTTGCCCAAGGAAGTGCAGTCTGACCAAGGGTCAAATTTCATGTCAGGCATATTTCAAGAGGTGATGTATCGTTTGGGTGTGAAGCAGCTGAAGTCATCAGCTTATCATCCCCAGTCCCAAGGTGCGTTGGAGCGCTACCACCAGACCCTAAAGACAATGATTAGGGCATTTTGTGAGGAGTATCCCGAGGATTGGGATAAGGGCATCCCTTTCCTGCTCTTCGCAACAAGGGACTCCCCAAATGAGTCGACGGGTTTCAGCCCATTTGAGTTGGTGTACGGTCATGAAGTCAGGGGCCCACTGAAGCTCATCAAAGAGAAATTCATGACTGAGGATGATGAGGTCCACCTACTTGACTACGTGTCAAAGTTTCGTGAAAGGCTTTCAAAGGCTTGTGAGGTAGCTAGGGAACACTTGAAAGTGTCACAAGACTCTATGAAGAGAAAGGCAGACAAAAATGCCAAAGCCCGAACTTTCAACCCAGGTGACAAAGTTCTTGTACTGCTGCCCATACAAGGTGAACCACTGAAAGCCAAGTTCAGTGGCCCGTATTATGTCAAAAAGAAACTCAATGATGTGAACTATGTGATCAGTACGCCAGACAGACGCAAAGATCAGCGGGTGTGTCATGTAAACATGCTGAAAGAGTACTACGAGAGAAAGGCTAGTCAGCCTGTTGGGGTAGCTCAGGTGGTAGAAGAGGAAGTAGAGGAAGAGGGGGAAGCTCAAGATGAGCATGGAAGTGAGCCCTCTAGTGCCAGGTTGTCTAACTCAGAGATGTTAGGGAAAGTAGATGAGGCACTGAACTACCTACCTGATAATCAGAGGAAAGATGTGACTAGTCTGTTACATGAGTACGGAGAATTGTGTAAGGACAAACCAGGCTGCACCCCTCTGGCTGTACATGATGTTGATGTAGGAGATGCTGACCCTATCAAGCAAAACCCTTACAGACTAAATCCGAGCAAACTGCAAAAAGTAAGGGAAGAGGTTCAATACATGCTAGACAATGACATAATAGAACCGAGTAAAAGCAGTTGGAGCTCCCCAATCGTCATGGTGCCCAAACCGGATGGGTCGCAAAGATTCTGTATAGATTACCGAAAGGTGAATGCCGTGACGAAAACAGATTCTTTCCCAATTCCCAGACTAGAAGACTGCATTGACAGGGTCGGAAATTCTGCATATGTCAGTAAAATAGACCTTCTAAAGGGATACTGGCAAGTGCCCTTGACCGACAAAGCCAGAGAGATTTCTGCCTTTGCTACACCAGATGGCTTGTTCCAATGCAAAGTAATGCCATTCGGCATGAAAAATGCTCCAGCCACCTTCCAACGGCTGACAAACCAAATCATTGCCGGACTGGACAATTGTGTAGTATACATTGATGACATCCTAGTGTACAGTGACACGTGGGAGGAGCACATTACACACTTGCGGCAACTTTTTGATCGACTCAAGGAGGCCGGATTGGTGATTAATCTGGCAAAGAGTGAATTTGCGAAGGCCAAAGTGGTGTATCTCGGGCATGTAGTCGGTCAGGGACAAGTATTGCCAAGAGAAGCCAAGGTAGAGGCTATACTAGGCTTTCCCATTCCCCAATCCAAGAAGGAGTTGCTCAGATTTCTGGGCATGGCTGGTTTCTACAGGAAATTTGTACCGAATTTCAGCACTGTAGTCACCCCACTAACAAACCTGCTGAAGGGCAAGGCAAAGTACACCTGGACTGATGAGTGTCAAAGAGCCTTCGAGAAACTAAAGGCAGTCCTTGCTAATGAGCCTGTTTTGGCAGCTCCTGACTTCGCAAAGCCATTCAAGGTGGCAATAGATGCTAGCGATGTAGGAGTGGGAGCGGTTTTGCTCCAGGAAGATGAAGAAGGCACTGAACGACCAGTTAGCTACTTCTCCAAAAAATTGAACACATACCAGAAGAAGTACTCCACAATTGAGAAGGAGGCTCTCAGTCTCATCCTTGCCCTCCAGCAATACGAAGTGTACTTGACAAATAGCAAAGGGGAGATCACAGTCTATACTGACCACAACCCCTTGGTCTTTTTAGACCGGTTCAAAATGAAGAACAACAGGTTGTTCAGATGGAGCATGATGACGCAGCCATATGCACTCAAAATCAAACATGTGGCAGGAAAAAACAATGTAATTGCCGACGCTCTGTCAAGAGTGTAACATGAAGAGAGTATCAAAGGTGAAAAGTTTTCACCGCATATAATTTCCAGTGTATGTGTTTAGCATATTCATAAATGTGTGCAAAACAGTTTGATATGATTGTATAAGCTCCGAGAATCCAAGCAATATCATTGTAAATGGTATCCATGAAAAGAGAACA
>NW_027273365.1:0-8869 GCF_040938485.1 Diadema antillarum
CTTTCATCATTAGCACATCAACTCCATGGCAACAAAACACTTGAGTTACTCTTTAGCCGCGATGCATGCAAAGTAAATGTGCCAGTAGGCCATTTTGCGCCAATACCAATCTTCGTCATTGTCTGTGAAGCTGGGAGTGCCTGTGAGGCCCACCTAGCAAACCTAGATTGTTTTACACAGGTCACGTATCGTAATATTTCAGGTACTTGCTTCTCTCATGCTATCCCCCTCTCTCTCTGTTCATGATTGTCCTTTTATTCACTTACATACATCCCCCATGCACATAGACCCACCCACCCACACATACACAAACGCACACCCATTGCAAACGCATCGTCATCTCCTTACTAAAGCTTAATTACCTGTGATAATAATGGTCCTCATAAGCTCTTGAGTTTACTGTATTTAATTTGTAAGTGTGTGTTATAAGCTTGCTTAAAGTAATGTCTACCTGCAAACATGGCAAAGAAGAGACTAGATGCCAATGAATACGATTGAGGTAAAAAAGAAACTTCTAAAAAACATTCACTGTCCTATGTCTAGTCAGTTCACGTTATGCAAATCATTACGGATAATTCAAAATCACTATAATGTAAGGCTAGTCAGCACTCTCTTCACTGCCGATGTTCCTGGCATTAAGTGTAAACTCAGGGAAGATACGCCCAGCAGGTGTCAGTCAATTTTCTTCGACCTGCGGAGCAATTAGTGGTGAGTGCGTTCCTAGATAACTGATAATATTCGTCAATCACACTTTGTCACAGCGGTAGGCTGACCCCATTAAAGGATTTAGCTCTCATATACAAGATATTCAGATTTGTGAAAAAGCATGAACAAGAATTGACACTCAACTCGTCGGTCCAAACTTACATAAGCGTGACTTTCAATTGAAAAGGGATCACTACCGTTGTGATGGCTTCTTTACACTTTTTAGTAAAAAAAAAAATGAAAGATAAGTGCTATCTAAGTACTCACTTCAGGATGTTAACATATGGGCCAGCGTTTCGATTCATCGTTATAAAAGTGGAATGATTATCATAATAAATTTATTGCAATACTGCTACAAAGCATCGCATTCGGTCAATCATCGACATACTCATAATTTGCGCAGTTCTAAGGACACTCTTCTTTTACAGATTCCAACATGTAAAACAAAAGTAACATTGGGAGAGAGAGCATTTGCCTGTGCAGCTCCCAAACTCTGGAATGATCTAACATTAGAAGTCCGGAAATCCCCAACAGTAGCAGTCTTTAAATCACGACGCAAACACATCTTTTCATTTAACTGTTCGTTATTATCAAGCACATCAGAAGCTTTTGCAGCGCAGAAGAATATATGTCTATAGGTTTTGCGCTTTATAAATTGATATATTATTATTATTATTATTATTATATTAAAGTATAAAGGTTAGTGTCTGCCGTCTCTTAGTCCAAATACATCATTATGCTGGATTCTTACATAATGATCAATGAAAAAAGATTATGACCACATGAGTGTGTATATCATACATGATTCGTAGAATCTCTGTTTTGATCAACTTGATAAACCCCTCTTCGTTTTTTTCATCTCATTACATTAAAATTCACACATTTTACCTTTAATGAGAAACAATGATTACGAAGGTCTAAGCCAACCCAAGCAGTCCGCGTGAGAGCGATTATGAGACACTTATTGTGAGAGCCAATATCATAAAGCCCTTTC
The DNA here is from genome assembly GCF_040938485.1 of Diadema antillarum. NCBI lineage: Eukaryota > Metazoa > Echinodermata > Echinoidea > Diadematoida > Diadematidae > Diadema > Diadema antillarum. The sequence continues at coordinate 1,700 of NW_027273365.1, forward strand.
CATTAGTCATGTCCATTTCAACTTGATTTCTGTTGCCATGATGTTCCCTTGGCCAAGAATCAATTACCAGTCAAAAGCAATTCCTAGTGCGCAATTCCTATTACTGCAAATTCCTTTTAGAAAGTAGTCCTAAATTGTTGGCTGTGTCCCGGATAAGAATAGATACCCACTATACAATGTAAATCGATCTTCAATCTGCAAAAATCCTTCAAAGAGCTTGGAATTCAATCTGAAAGCGTATCGATCTTAATTTTGCAATGTGCTCTATGCATGCCTTAGGAAGAAGTGTGAGGTGTGTGGCAATTTTCAATAAATTTATAAATGATGATGACCAAAAAACATGCAGTGAAATAGGCCAAGCAGGACTTATTAGGACCTTCAGACATATTTGTAACTAGGTATACTCAAAGGCTGATACGCAAACGGGGGTTGTTTCGAGTTCTTTCTCATTTTCACTTGTTACTATAAGTTTATTATTTAGTTAAGTTTGTCTTTTGGATCTTTTTTTTCACAGGTGGTTCAGTGCTATGACATCTCTGAATGTCTGATGTCCGATTTTCATTTTACAAATTTGTTTCTTGCCAGCCAAATATGTTCGTTTAAAAAGTGAAATTAACTGAGTGATTGAAACATGATGTCAAGAAAACCATAAAAAACAGAGGCTACTTACGAAGTGGTGGCCTTGTATCTTATGCTCTTCCATGTAGAAGAGATTAGCCATCATGAGCCAACTGCATGCAAGTAACTGACGGGGTTGTTAAGAAGCGTATGCATACATGTAAGATAAACACAATGGCGTTAACTTTCCTCACGGTGTATTGTAGGTATATTAAAGGAGACCTCCAAATGATTTTTAGACTTTTTTCCCGTTTGAACATCAATACATTGGTTATACTGGGTACAGAGTTTTAAAATTGACAGTGATTGTAGGATGAGGAATTGAAATGTTTTCAAAATTCATAACAAACTACAATGAACGAAGATGATGACATTGCAGCTTCACATAAGAATGCATCTGGATGCTCAAGGAAGCAGAACAAAAGAAGAAATCATGCATAAATTTTAGACAGATGAAATTGTTGAACAGAGCAAGTGATGTTGTAATTGAATTACATTGCTACTTTATAATGGAATGTGTGAGCCTCTATGTCACCATCATTATTCAGTGTATCATGTTTCGGATTTTAAAAAAGTATGGATTTATCTGCTCAATGACCATAATAAATTCCGCAAATCTATAGATGGCACTATATCGATTTATGGTCTACATAATGTGAAATTAAATTGTCTGGAATGCCTCTTCAAATTGATAGCATACGCTTGATAGGATTCCTTTGATTTGCACACACACACACACACACACACACACACACACACACACACACACACACACGTACACGTACAAGTCATCATTATATGTACAAAATATAAAACATACAATTAGCATTTCAGCATTGCCAGAAATATTTTGTGCTCGGCCTGAAAGCTTCTGCAAGAAAACCAGGAAGCCAGACCGAGATATTCGATACGCCGCTGCCAGGATAAAAGGCGCCAAAATGTGGTGGCAAGGATTGCCTTTCTAGGGGTGGGAGTAGAAAAAACAAAGATGAGAGACCGCTCGCCAGCCACCGAGCGACAACGTGTGACGCTACAGGCTACAGGGAATACGTCGTGTATGTGTGTTGGACGCAGAGGCGTCGAACTGTTTTGACATTTTGAGGGAATTTAAGGCTGCAGTTAGAGAAGAGGAGAAGGAGGGGGAGAGAGGAGAGGGGAGAGCATGGGTGGAAATTTTGTTCGAAAGGTTGGTAAGTGATCAGAGAGGATCTTTCGAAGGTGACTGGGCTTCTCCCTGAATGAGAATGCGCGCTTCAAGGTGAATTTAGAAATATTGAACGGTTAATGGTCTTCCGATTTATTTAGTTCGATTTTTGCTCGATTTTTTTTTTTTGGTAAGCATTGTAATGAATCCTTGCCGAATACACTAAAATGGCATAATTTCTCAAGTCAAGTATGATGATGATTATGATTTTATGTTATAATGATAACGATGATAATATCTTATGAAAATATAGTGATGGTAATGACAAAATCATTGATATGATAATGCGATAGCAATAATTGTGATAAAATGAAACTGAGGAATAAGAAAGAGAGCGGAGGAATAGGAAAATGAGACATTTAAAAGGATGATACTGACATAATTTTTAATGAAATCATTCACAGAATCATCAAGTCTACCCTTGAATAAGTATGCAAGACTAGTGTTCCTTTCTCTGATAGAAAGTGACATGTGTCAAATATGTACGAAGTTCAATATGATTGCCGGCTGAAACAGTAGAGTTTGAAATGTCTTACGCATCTGGCAATCGACTCCACAGCTGCCAGATATTGACAGGTGGTTTATTCCTAGGAAGACAGAAATACCATCAGAATATGCAGGAAAAAATTAAGAAGAAGTAATCTAGATGGCAGAGTATGTCTTGGAGACTCTTTTCCATGCAATGGGTTTGGTTGTTGTTGTTGTGTGTTGTTGTTTTCTCTTTTGGTCTCCCACGAAAGGCTAGCCTGACAGGCGAAGCGACTTCTGGGTTTATTGGCTGCATAACTTTGGTCCTCGGCCTGATTCTTCGCACACTTTATGATTTGATTTCCTGACGCTTTCGTCAACAGAATTGCAATTACCCGACTGCAAATTGCATTTCCAGGTTGCAATTTGGCATTTTATGAATTGCAATAGAACTTGTGCGGTATACGTATAGGCAAAAGCCGCTGCGGAATGGAATGATGCACTCTGCAGGTAATGGAGAAGATGAAGGGAGGGTAAGGGGTCGACAGGTGTCTACATCGAGATTATTTTTACCTAACGCAAGTTGCACTTCTCCTTTAGCTATTTTTTTTTTTTTTTTTCTTCACTGCTTCGGTCCTTTGTCCTCAAGGGTATCTTAAGAACACCCGGCGCCGACGGTTGGTACTTCAGAAGGTATATCCCCCCCCCCCCCTTCGCGGTCCTCCATATACGGGATGGAGTTTTGACCAAAACAATGTCTTTCTCGGGGTCGCTGAACTTTGGAGATGGCATGTCCACCTTTTGATCATTGCCAAACCAACAATTCGTATTTTGATGAGCATATTGAATAGTTTTTGTCTTCGGTAGAAAACGTTTAACTCACAAACAAGAGAGATATTGATTTAGATAACCATAGTTACTTTTTGTCACCAGTAAAAAGTGTGCATTGTTTTCTCACAGATCTGATTGTTCGCACATACATTCTATATTTCTTTCAAATTGTTGAACAATGTCAATGTATACAAATGTATATTTTGTATTCATGTATTAATTTTTGTTCGATGGAAATTAAGTGTGACTGAATTAAATTGAATTGAATTGAATTGAATCAAACGAGATCACTTTTAACCGCAATAAAAGAGAAATGTAACGAGTGAACAGCAATTATGTAACACTTTCATTCGACGCCGCGTAGAACGAAGAGGCAGTATGGATCAAAATCAAAACTTCATAAATTATTTTCGCCCTGGATTACCTTTGTTACAAAATCACAGTTGCATACTCGCACGTTTGGCCCTTTACTTTCATGTATTCACTTTCTGTTTCATTGGGAATCTCTTATTCGATGAAATGCCGTATCAATATTTAGTTTCGGCTAAGGTATACAGTCACAGACCAGGCTTATGTATATGTGTGAGAGAGAGTGTTTGTGTTTTCTCAGCCTCTAAAAGAAGAAACTTGGAATTAAGGGCTTTTTACACTTGTAAATTTTTGCTTAGCCCCGGACCAACGGTGGGGCTAAGGGGGGGGGGGGGGGGGGGGGCCTTAGCCCCACCGTTGGTACGGGACTATCCTTAGCCCACTTTCTGTTTACACTCGTTTTTGCCAAAGTGGGCTAGCCCCACCGATAGTACGGTACTATCTGGCCCTGCAAAATAGCAGGGGTTAGCACCGCAATTGCGGTGCCAAGCAAGTGAGTGTAAACAGAACGAAAAAATAATCCTGGCTAAGCGACGGAGACGAAGTGCGACCCTCACTGACCAATCAGAAACGAGGTAATCAAGTGCTGCCGGTGCGTCCGTGTACGTGTACAGTACACAGCGTAATTATGAATATTCATGTGGTTTGGAAAGTCCGGGGCTAAGAAATACGAGTGTAAAAGGTCAGTTTTCTCCTTAGCCCCGGACAAGAGATAGTACGGGACTAATTGGCGAGTGTAAAAAGCTGAAAAAATTGGTACGGGACTAACGATAGTCCTGGGTCAGAGAAAGTCCGGGGTTAAGAAACACAAGTGTAAAAAGCCCTTTAGTTATGAGAGTCAGTGAATATCATCATAACGCAGAAGTGCTTTTATTCGAAGAAATTCAGCGGAAACGAAAAGTACAGCTTCACAAAAGGGCTTTTTACACTTGTGTTTCTTAACCCCGGACTTTCTCTGACCCAGGACTATCGTTAGTCCCGTACCAATTTTTTCAGCTTTTTACACTCGCCAATTAGTCCCGTACTATCTCTTGTCCGGGGCTAAGGAGAAACCTGACCTTTTTACACTCGTATTTCTTAGCCCCGGACTTTCCAAACCACATGAATATTCATAATTACGCTGTGTACTGTACACGTACACGCACGCACCGGCAGCACTTGATTACCTCGTTTCTGATTGGTCAGTGAGGGTCGGACTTCGTCTCCGTCGCTTAGCCCAGGATTATTTTTTCGTTCTGTTTACACTCACTTGCTTGGCACCGCAATTGCGGTGCTAACCCCTGCTATAATTTTGCAGGGCCAGATAGTACCGTACTATCGGTGGGGCTAGCCCACTTTGGCAAAAACGAGTGTAAACAGAAAGTGGGCTAAGGATAGTCCCGTACCAACGGTGGGGCTAAGGCCCCCCCCCCCCCCCCCTTAGCCCCACCGTTGGTCCGGGGCTAAGCAAAAATTTATTAGTGTAAAAAGCCAGGGTAAAGATAGGATATTTCTTTCGGAGAGCGAGAGTAAAAGACGCAGCATTCTCCGAAAACGGAACGACAAACAAACAATATGTCAAGGTCCTCGTCCAGAGAAACCACAAACTTAATTCATTTTTATTCTTCGTGAGAAGCTTACAGCGATACTTGGAGTCCGTCAAAGAATTTTTGTTACAAATTCACACACGAATTCGAGGAGCAAAGTAACGTTGGCTGTTACAAATTACTTCCCCTTTCACCGCGGGGTGTTTACTCACGCTTTGCAGCCTACAACATTTCTATTCTCGTTGTTTTTGATTTGTTTGTTGTTTTGGTCTTGTTCATCAAGCCCATGTAGTTACGTTTTTCTTTACATATGAGCTCCTATAGCAAGGGGCAGTTGGTATAGGTGCTCGTGTAGTTCTCAATCGCCTCGATTGCTTTATTTATTAGATGTAAATAATAAAATCCATATTAAGAATGGTATACCAAAAGAATGCCACTGGAAGCTTTCCAATTTAAAAAGAATGTGACTGGAATTATACATTGAAAAAACACTCTACTATCCTGGACAAGAAATTTCGTAGAAATGTATAACCTTCTTTTGAGAATCTAAGTTTGTCTGTAGAGATCTGAATAGCATAAATGTTGGAAAATATTAGTAAGACCTGGCAAATAGACATGTGTAAATTAATGAGCATAATAGTGAGCATGAACTTACTACTCTGTTTAGGGAAACGTATGCCCACGTGAATGAAATCACAAAGTTTTATGTGTGTGTATATAAGTATATACGTATCATATTATTTATAGATATATATAGCTATCCATGTAGAAAGAAACAAACAAATAATGATTGACAAAACATGTGTAAACTTTCATAGGTAGATAACAAACTGACATGTTAAGATACATGTACGTACTTACATACACGTATGTGTGTGTGTGTGTGTGTGTGTGTGTGTGCGTGTGTGTGAGTGTGTGCATGCGCGCACGTTTGCTTGTGTGAATCCTTGTATGTGCATTTGGCCCGTGGATATGTGTGTTTGTTATTTAAGATAATAACCCCCCCCCCAAAAAAAAAAAAAAAAAAAAAAAAAAAAAAAACCTGACCACACCCTTCAGACCCAGGGGCAATGCGCAACCGGAAATATGTCGATAATGATATGAGAAAAGTGATAACATGCTTAGATAACCTGTGCCAACAATTTGAGGCCACTTCTCTCTCCATTTATTCAATACTGAAATCAGTACGTTAAGATAGTACATGATTATGATCCTTTCAATCTAAATCCTTTGTTTGTATCCATCTTAAGAAATCACTTTATACACGCCTGCGCCACACACCACGTATACCATAATTAAATAGGCCTGTGTATGATACATTTGTGCTTGTGTGTGTATGTGTGTGTGCGCGTATGATTCTTTTTCATTCTTTCACACCCGATATGTGACCCATCCGTCGCACTCTTGTGATGCCAGCAATCTAATTGGTCGACACCAACTCTTTAGCTAATTGGCAGCGAAATTACCACAGGTATAAGGGTGCGATGAAGCCAACCTCCAAAACGATCCTACCAATTGTTACTTCCTACATCTCACCTCCTCTTTTCTTTGCCCCTTTTCTCCTTTATTCTTCTTTACTTATTATATATCATTTTTTGTGGAGACAAAGAATGCGGTTGCAGTTGGTGTTTTGCTAACTTTTGATCTTCTATCTTTAGACGAGTTTCTCTGAATTGCCACCACTGAAGAGATGTTTATCGGGACTCGTGTAGCCGCAGTCAAACCCGAGACCGATATTTTTTATCGTGAAAAACAAGTTCGGAGGCGAGCGCGTGCTTGCCCCCCTACCACCGGGAATGGGGTGTCTCTAGCTTGCTCGTCAAAAGCGGAAATGGGTTGTCTCTGGCAAAGTTTATAGCAAACATCTGAATTGTAGGTTACAGGGAAAACTGTATGTGTCATGAAACTCTTCTACCAATTTAATTGCCTCAAAATTTACAAAATCTAGGAAATTAACTGCCACTGCCATGCTGTATAGCGACCTCTTATCTTCACAATGGAAATGTAATATCTGCATTCGATTTTCCATGTTGACAGAGATGAATACTATTGCATCAAGAAGGACAACATTTCATTTGATTTCGAAATGAATATCGTAAATATCTCTTTATGTCTGGCTTGACAATCTGTATCGTCAAGATCTTTGCTATTTTC
>NW_027273366.1:0-9088 GCF_040938485.1 Diadema antillarum
TCTCAAATGATGAGTCTACATCTTATAGATTTCCAAACTCAGTAAATTCTGTTGATGGTTATGACAGATAAGTTATCAGTCTCTGTTCTTAAAAGAGGATTGCTTTGAATCTTTATGCTCAAATGTCAAGGTTGTTCTTGCTGCAAAATGTTTGCTCATTTATTGAAGATTTTATATAAGATATATTCAGAACATTACCATACAATGTTTAACTGCAGTTCAATCAATAAATTATCAGATAAAGTTATTGAAGTTATACTTTGCTCCTCACTCAAGATGACTGTGATAGATGGAGTAAAATCAAATTAAATGGAAATTGAGCTTTATCAAATCAGTGGTAAAAGGTATGGAACATTCACTCAAAGCATATTTCACACAACAGTGATATTATCAGTCACTGATATCACCCTTTGAGCTGGTATTTTGCTTCTTTTGGTCTACTGTAATAGAAACAACCACATTTCTGGTTGTCTTTTATTGCATACAGCTTTAAAAGGGTGTGTACAGTTCTGGTTGAGGTGAGGATTTAGCTTTTAACGTTTTGTGAGATATTCAGAAACCACTCTATGAGATGTTAAGGGCATGCAATTCTAAGGGGTATCAAAGTTTATTTGATGAAAATCGGTTCTGAAATGGCCGAGATATCCAAGAACAAGGTGAAACAAAGAGATCCTAATAAAAGGCAAGGCCTGTCGCCTTATATTATCACTTTTTTTGGATATTTCAGCCATTTAAAAACCAATTTTCATCAAATAAACGTTGAATCCTCTTAAAATTACATGTTCTTTCATATTTCATAAGAGGTTTCTCATTATCTCACTTAGGAATGTTCAAAAATGAATCCCCACCTCAACCAGTACTGTACAGTCCCTTTAAACATGGAGTAGAACTTTTCTTTACCTGTGATCCAGAATGTCTGTGTTGAGTTTGTTCGACCAAATCAGGTATCCTCCAATACGTAATCTCTTCGACACCTGCTAGTCAGAGCATGGTTTCATGTTTTTAATAATGAGACAGTCGTGAGGTGGGAGACAGAGTTTTTGAGACAAAATAACATGAGAAAAGTTTTTGGAATATATTGGCAAGTATATAACAAGTAGAATGCAATATCTTGGAATTGTTAAATTTGCTGAATTTATTTCATTGTATGCAATGTGTTTGCATGCAGTTCCAGTTTATAGTTTTCTGTATTTCAGCTTTGGTGAAATACATCCTCCCATATACTCTTATCTATGTGTGGTCATTTAATTGACAACAATGACAAGTGCTTTCTTTTCCAGATTGATATGCAGAGGATTTTATGTTCATTTTAGACAAGTTTCTCTGGAAAAGAAAAGAAGAAGAAGAAGAAGAAGAAGAAGAAAAATGATGCCTTTCAATGCTCACTTGATTCTTATTTTTGTCTTACAATAGTGGTCATGCATGCAGGTAAGTCTCCAAGCCCGGTGTATACCTTGTAGGTTAACTAGCTGCCAAGATGGTGTATCATTGTGTCTCTGTTAATGAAGTACATGCACACACACACACACACACACACACACAAAATCCAGATGTTAAAGTTACTTTCCAGGTAATGCATGTGTTGTTCCCCTAGTGCCTTTCATTTGCATGAGGGCATTTTGATTCCACAGAGAAAGTCATTTTGATGAAGGAGGCGTGTCCAATCAGAGCAACAAATCTATGAATGTTCAAGTAAAAAATGACAAATATCATGGGGAAAGTCACAATAGTTTGTGCATTACATACAAATTGGCTGCAAAGTACCCATCCAGTTGTTGGAATATTATCTGGCACATGTAAACTAGGGTAACCACATGGATGATGATCCTTTTTCTGAAGGTTTGTTAATAATCTGAAAATGAAATAATGTCATTATTCCAAAATATACAAATTTTGTATACCTTGATGTTTGCTAATATGAAAATGAAATAGCGTTTGTTAATTCAAACATTTGTGGCATTATTTCAAATATTTATTAGTCCAAAAATGAAATAAGGTTTGTTATTCAGAAGGTTTTTTAAATCTAAAAATGAAATAAGGTTTGATAAGCTGAAAATGAAGAAACAGAGGGTATGTACTTAGAACAAACCTTCAAAATGGAAGTGGAGTCATGTCAAAAACAGGCAGCAAATATCACAGTGCCCATGGAAGATTGTGTTTGGTGATATACCCCACATATTGTTGTTGCTGGGTTTTTTTTAAAAATATTTCCTAACCTCTTTGTACTTCTCCCCATTGTGTTCACACTATATGGGTTGATCTTTGTGGTGAATTCTATCTAAGACTGGCTACAGTTATTATTCTGAAGGTTTGTTCTTCGTAAGGTTTGTTCATCCGAAAATGAAACAAGGTTCATTAGTCCAAAAATGAAATAAGGATCTTTATTCTGAAGGTTCATTGATCCAAAAATGAAATAGACAGTTCATGATTCCAAAAACTGAAATAAGCCTCATTTGGTGACAAAATGTGGTGTTGTTATTTCTTCTTCTTTTTTTAGATGGGAGGATATTACACGATGAAGACACACTCACACACACTCATACACATACACACACAGACATGTATTCAAACACCACACAATACACATACTACACATTGACGAATTGATACAATCATAATCTGTAATTGCTGTCAACGAAGAAAGAATTATTTTCCCTCCCTCCTCCATATTGCACCCTTCCCCTCTTCCACATTATCAGTATGAGCCATGCATGATATAGATACAACTGCTGTAAGAGGTCACTCAAAGGGAAAAAAAATGCCACAGATTATTCAAGTTTTGGGTTAATGAACCTCATTTCATTTTCAAAATAACATAACCTTATTTAGTTTTCAGATTAACAAACCTTCGGAATAATGAATCCATGGAATAACTACCCTTATTTCATTTTTAGAAACACCTTTGGAATAACAAACATTCAAAATAACAAACCCTTTTTTCATCTTCGGATTAATGAATCTTCGGATTAACAAACCTTATTTCATTTTCAGAGTAACAGATCTTCGAAATAATGCCACAAATGTTTGGATTAATGAATCCTTTATCATTTTTAGATAAAGAAACCTCTAAGTATAGGGAGTTTGTGTGTTTCGGAATAACTAACCTTCAGAATAACGAACCTTCGGTAAAATGAACCTTATATCATTTTCGGATTAATGAACTTTCCGAATAACGAACATTATTTCATTTTCAAATTACCGAACTTTTGGAATAACACCACAAATATTCTGATTAACGTACCCTTTTTCATTTGGGGGTTATTGAACCTTCGCAATAACAAACATCACCCACCAGACTTACCAAGTCTCATACCTCTCACTCACCAGCAACCCATCTCATGCTCACCCTCCCAGCAATCATTTCCCCACCCCCTCCCCGAAAGAACAAAAAATAACTGGGCAGGTAGATCAGTAATAAACATTAGATGAAAAGTCCACTTATAAATGCTGAATTGACTAAGGTAAACTATTTCCTTATTCTTTCGGTTGGCTAAAGGATACTTGCATAGCTGTATCTCACAGCTATTTTCTTTTGTAAATGGATAATCCAATGAGGTCTCTAAAATTTGCCATCTACTAAAGTCATGTCAGTCCTACATTTTAGACTCATTCACCCTTGACCAAAATTTGTGTAGAAAATGCTCAAATTCAAAATGTCTCATAGAACTATCCTCCATAATAGAATCATGCAATTAAGTACAGTTGTATTTAAAAGTGTGCGCCAAATTACACAATTTCTAATTCCACAATGAAAAGGCTCATAGATCGCAGTTTCTCACTCCCAGCTAGTTGAGAAACTTGGCATCGATCTGCTATACCGGCAAGAGTGTACTTGTAGTATGTTTTCATGTTGAGAGTTGATTGAACAAAACCCGAACTTGTATGAGCAGACCACCAAATTGTATTTTCCCTCTTACATTTGTCACCTTCCTAGAAGAGGAAAAATGAAAATGGGCAGAGTTAGTCTATCGATACAGGTTTTCAGTTCATGATGCTTGGATGCAGGGTGCAATGTAGAGAATGGAGAAAAGGGAGCATTCCATAAACTATTCCAGCTGCTTACAAATTGAATCAGCTTCTTAAGTATCCAACTCACCGGTCAACTGTTTTTGTAATCTAAAGGTCATATATCCCTTTTACAAACATCATTAAAATTTGCGTGGTTGAAGAATAATGTTTCCTACCATAATGTATGAAATCTTCGGTTCACCTCAGAGTTTAAAAAAAGAAGAAAAACTAACCCGAAGTCACTTCATAATATGATCCCCTTTAGCGTCAAGAATAACAGTTGGAATTTTTTCAGGGTCCAAAATACATTCACTGGAAATCTGTATTGTTTATTCCCTCTCAGTCATGAAGTTTCCATTTTTATCATTCTGAGAAAAAGCCTACATTACCCAACTCAACAATACATAAACTTATGAAAAGAATCTATTTTTCAGGGTTGTAAAAGGGGCAGGCAAACTTTAAGACAGTAAGTGAAACACAGATTGTATTTTCACAAATAATTTCCTTCCTTTGCTCCTGTAGTCTTTCAACTATAAATGTCACACAAAAAAGAAAACGTATGCCGTGATTATATATTAAAAAAAAAGATGTTTGTGACGATAATTCAAGTTGTTATCATTTTCATCCAAGTTTAAGTTTCATCCTTAAGTAATTGACTGGTATTCAGCTCTTTCTACGTCAACCTCCGCAAGGACGACAAACGGCCGGTGACATTAGCCAGTGGAACCGCGCGCCATTCCAGACTGCCGTGCGTATGACATGATGCCTCCCCCCCCCCCCCCCACCACACACCACACCCACGCATGCACAGACACAGGGGCTGACCAAGATTTACTGGCTTCTTTGGGGAGCTGAGAAATAGAATGACGCCATCTCCCATTCTTTTCTTTGCCCAAAAGGGACTGTTTTGGTGCAAGGTGCTGATTTGTGTGTTTATTTGGTTTTTCTCTCCTTTTGTAGTGGTGGCATGGGAGGGGGGGGGGGGGGGAGGAAGGAAAACCAAGATTTTGCAATCAAGCCCTGTCATACGCAATTTTGCGTTTTGTAAAATGCACTGCAACTTTGGGCTGCTTGGTTTATAGAGTACTAGTAATGAATACAAAAATCTTCCAAAGTGATCACAGTATCATTGTAACAGGGGACACCAGAATGCACAAACAATCTCACTTAATCACAAATGGCATTTATACACCCAACTGGCAAATTCCAGTTAAAAAAAATGGGGAAAAATATGAAAAAATCAAACATGTGACTTTTCCCGAGGAAAATGCCAATACCACATCTCTGCCCAGCGAAGGGTTGACTCAAATCTCACCGCAGCCACAGCTGGTTGCTACCGGTTACCGTCAGCTGGTGGAATGAGCGCCATCTCCAAGTGAGGAATGTGAGATATACAGCTTTTTTCATACACATGATGTTCATTCTTTGAACACTGGGTTGTATCATCATGCACATTGTAACGGATAATGATTGTGCCTGTGATGGTGATGATGATGATGATGACGATGATGACGATGATGACGATGATGACGATGATGATGATGATGATGATGATGATGAAGATTATTATTACTTTGACCATAATGACTGATAATCCTTTTCACTATTATTCATAATCACAACGATTCTTATCACTGTCATCATCATCATCATCATCATCATCATCATCATTCCTGTTGTCATATATCACAAACACAATCATTCCTATCAACATCTTTGCTGTCATAGTCATCATCTCAATCATAATCAATCTTATCATTATCATCATCATCATCACAATCATTCTTATCATCATTATCCTTATCATCATGGTTCACTTAAAAGCAGCCTCAACACATCCAAATTCGATAGCACATGCTGCACAAGTCATTTATTTGGTTGGACTACAGAGCTGTCAGTTAACATGATTTCATGCAAAATACACAATACAAATAATATGATGCAATCCAGTCGCTCTGCTGTAGATATGCGAGTGATTCGTGGTCCGATATGGGCGGTGACCAATATCTTCAGATTATCTTTTTTTCCAGGGAGAGGGCAGGTTAGGAAACACAGGGATATTACTCATTAAGGAAGGCTCTATAACAAGCAGGAGGGTGGGAATAACCCTGGTAAGGATGGCACAGGCTCAACCATTCTGCTGGCTGCCAGTGAAAGATGACTTTGCTCATTGCGCCAGTTTGCCCATCGTCACGGCGACCCCTCCGGTTTGCTTGCTAGTGTGACAAGGCTCATTTACAACCAGACAATAATCTACTTCCACACCATTACGTCAAGCCCCTCTTAATGATCGCTTTTCTGCAAGCATGATATTGAGGAGGAGGGTGGGGAGGGAGGGGAATAATAATGGCTGGAAAAACAAGGGTGGAAGTGGGGGGGGTTACAGGGAGAAGACCAACAGGGGATATAAGCTACATTACATCCTCAAGGACCGGTGCAACTAACAGGTATGATTTGCATGAAGTTGTTGTTCAATGGTATTGATCTCCTGATCCAACCCCCCTGCTACCATGAAGGAATTGATAACGGCGGCCATAACAAGCTCCGATGTGACCGTCAATCCCCGTTCGCGCTGCACTAAATCTATATCGGAGCCCTCATCTATTGTCTTTTAACTCGTTACACACCTCTGTCCTACCTTGGATTGTGCAAACCTTTTTAGCAATTACACACTCTCTATCTCTCTTTCTCCCTATCGCTACCCCAGTCTATCTCTCTGTCATCGAAACGCCAAAACAAAACTGTTACCTGGTTGCCAAAATATTCCCAACAATCAATGTCAAAACAGAAAGACTGGAGAAAAAATATTACTGAGATGAGGATGACCTTCACTGTATGTGTGACTTCATTCTGATCATGATTACTGAGGGAGGTGCGTAATCTAGTTGTGCTTTGCATACACTTAGCTGCGTACTGTTTACCATCCTGTACAATTGATTTGCAAAGCATGCTGGCAGTGCACAGTCGTCACTGACGTCAGAAGCAGTGCAAGAAAACAAAAACGACCCTCACTGAAACTGCCCCGTTTGATGTTTGAAATGACTTTACCTTTTAATTACAAGATCAATATTATTGGAACACATTCATTTCTGCCTTTGTCTCAAAGTGCATGCACTTAGAACAAACACAAAAGTGAAGCTGTATCCATTTTCCCACAAACGTTTGAAAACAGAGCTCTTTTTAATTCACTATGATATTGATTTTTCAAAAAGTTGCAGTGCATTGAACTTCCTTCTCTAAATTTCCCCACCAAAAACAGATGCATTTGTCATTTACCAGAACAAGTGGGTACCACAAAATCAAGAAATATATCCAGAATCCAATTCTTTATACATCTTGATTGTTCTAACTCATCAAGCTGAAGAAAGTCGTACAAATGCAATTATTCTGTTCACAACCATAAATTTAATATGACTTCAACACAAATGTTGGTGTAATCTATCTATGGATGGCCTTCACCTTTAATATGCTAAAAATATACATATATATTTCTCTGTTACAATTGAATAATTGTTATTCTAGCTAAACAACTCCAACCCCTCCCCCCCCAAAAAAAAAACAACAACAAAAGAAACTAGAGATTGTAATTTGTCATCACTGACAAATTAAGGTGATCCGATTTTTTTTATCAATGATTAGAGTCCTGATTGCAATAGGCATGACCATACAAGTCCATCTGTGTTTAGAGACATTGGCCGTGTGAGCTAGTGCTCGATAAAGACAATCATGTCAATTTTCACATTTAAAAAAATTCCCTCCCATAGAGATAACACGTCATAACGAAGATACAAAAAGAAGTACATATGACCTTTGACCTCAATTTGCACAGACAAGATGGCATCTGAGTAAAAAGTAGTTATTTTGTGAAATGATCCTTGTAACATGGTCTTTGCGTGTGCAAAATATGGGAAAGATAGTACAGGTATTCACTAAGATACAGGATGAAACACTTATGACCTTTGACCCTAATTTACATACCCAAGATGGTGTCTGATCAAGTAGTTGTTATTTTATGAAATAATTTACGTGACATGAACTTAACATGTCCAAAATATGGAAGTGATAGAGGCCGTTTTTCTTGAGTTATTGCAAAGAAAGTTGCAGAAAGAAAGAAATATCTCAATACATCGAAGATAAGCTTGAATTTCAACCAAAATCTTTGACGTGATCTCGACAGCGTATGAAAAAATGAAGGGCACACTTACGGTAGCGTTAAGTCTCAGCTACAACATATTAAAATCTGGAGAAATTTACCGAAGGGTAAGTGAGCTAGTGCTCGATAAAGATAGTCATGTCAATTTTCCATTTCCAGAAAAACTGCACTCCCGTAGAGATAACACGTAAACTGGTCAAATTTGACAAGATTACTTTCAATCCATTTTTACGAGGTGATACCGTTATCAATCAAAACTTTGTAATTTTTTGTTTGTAAGAACATTAAATAAGCTACAATATACTGAAATCTGGGTGAAAATTGACAAAGGACTAGTGAGATATGCTCGAATAAACTTGAAATTTGATGACGTCATTTTGAAAATTCACTTTTTTTACTTTATTAAGAAATTTGATATCTTTTGATCATTTTGTCAGCATTACCACCCCATGAAATGACATGTACAACTCATCAGCTTTCAAAATATGTAAAGAAAATGGGGGTCACCGTCCATCCTGACGAGTAAAATCGGATTTAAAATTGGCGGTTTTTTGGCATAGTTGCACTGTATATCGCCATTGACGCGCAGCGCGGAATTTCAACTTTGATTGGCCCGTATGACGTCATATTGAGTCGGATCGACTTGAAACTTGGTAGAAATATTCCTTGACATTTCAGACATTCGATCCGTGCGATAAGACGGGAAATTTCTATTGCATATGAGCTGTGCGTGCGTATATGCGCGCGCGCGTACGCGTCCGTCGATTTTTTTGAAATGCTGTAAATGACCTGAAACGTGTGCAAAACAATTTTGAGGTTGATTAGAGCATGTTTAAATTTCAACGCGCGCGTACGCGCTCGTTTACTATGAACGTGACCAAATTTTATGAAATATATCAATAGACCTTGACTTGAACCATATGATAT
>NW_027273367.1:0-13230 GCF_040938485.1 Diadema antillarum
TGTGCAGCGTGGTCGTTCACAGTTTACACAAGCAATTTCATTCTCCCCTTTTATGACAACCATCTCGCTATCATCAAAAACCGAACTTAGTCCCAAGCTCAACTGAATTAGCATAAAGAGATTACCAACACGCAAGGAATGCCATTGAGGCTTACACTAAACCGTTTTCATCTCTGCAGTTTGCACATTCACATGAATTCATGTGCACATAATTCAGCTGCTCATAAAAATGCGCTTTACATGGGTGCCTCAGTCAAATCCGAATATGATATTCATATCATTGGTAATTTAACAAGCTGAACTCAAGGTACTTGCACCTGGTTAAAACTAGTGTATAAAGTGGAAAAAACACAAGAATATAGAATAATAAATTGCAGATTCAAAACATACAACCATAGGCGTTTTCACATCAGCCCGATGTTTCGAAATAGCGTGCTATTTTCTGACTTGGGAAATTGAAAAATATCTCGAGCTTGGGGTTTTATCGGGCTGATGTGAAAATGCCTCATATGGTTAAAACTAGTGTATAAAGTGAAAAAAACAAAAGAACATGGAATAATTTAATGCAGATTCAAAACATACAACCATTTCACACAACAACAAATTACTGATGAAGAGTCAAGTTCTGATTGTTGATAGCCATGTCTTTGTTTGACTTCTTCATCATGCCTTTATGTGAGGAAAAATATTGATCAGCCATGATACACCACAGCAGTGAAGCTTCTTACAAATGGAAAGGTTTATCCTGCTGTTGGTTCCAATAGCAGCACTCACTGCTTTTGAAATAAATGCTACCATTTCTGACCATCACTGTATGATCTTTGAAAATCTTTACAAAAAAAAACAAAGAGATCGATGTAAGGAATATCATAGAAACAGAGTACTGTAACCCCAAATGTGATGACACGAAAATAGTTTTGCCCCTTCCCACAATGGAGCATTATCAACACATCTCGACATGATAAAACTTTGAATATTTCGCTTTTCAACACCAGTTTCAGTTGCAAGCATTCAAATATTCCTAGTTGGAGTAGAAAGCTTTGCGAATAGTTTCATGGGAAATTTGTGGTCACACTGGCAAAACTTTGAGATCTTCAAAGGTAACAATCTTAAACATCTCAATCTTTTGCAAGTGTGGCCATGGCTTCATGAAAGCGTGATGTGGAGAGGAGTGTCGCATATTTATAATTAATGCAGCTCCTGGCAAGAACACCTATACCTCACTGGTTCTATCGTTTATTATTAATCCTAACTTTGAAAGTTCCTATGCAATAAACTTATGAAAGTTATGAATGTTTTCTCATTTATTTCACATTTATAGATGTTGTTTGATATCATAAAATAAACAACATGAAAAAGAGACAACAATATTATTGGCCTCTAGCTAAACCAAGATACATTCACAGTGGTAGCCATCTCACATCAGTTCTGCAGTGAGACCACCTCCTCCAAGGGATAAGTGAAGATGAGACTGATGCCGAAGGCAACCATGTACCATCTTCAAATTGAGATGGGACACAAGTGTCTATGCTGACAGCCATACCTGCCGCGAAAAGTCGCACATCAGCTTCGCAACGTTTGGCCAATGTGAATATGGAATGAAATGCCTGGTAGGGCAGTCAAGCAGCTAATCTGATAATTGCTTTTCCCCACAGAGACAATCTCTTAAGATGAAGAAAAAGAAATATTCTGTGGGATCACCTAACACCCAGCTGTCATCATACCACTTAATAAAAGAAAAGCAAGATGGCACCCATATAGAAACAGGTACATTACAGAGGCCCCTTAATTCACCACAAATCACTGCAGCTGTATGAGCACACACACACAAAAGGTAAAGGTTGAGGTTTACCTTCAGAAAAAAAAAAGTAGCAAAAGGGTGAAGACTTGTTAACAAAACGTCTATCAGACCATCCACTGGAACATTGGTATGGCTAAAAAAAAAAACAACTTGGTAATCTTTAAGAGCATGGTTATTCATGGAGAAAATCACTTGTTGAATACAAGTCTCTGGTTTTCTTCAATCCAGACAAATTTCAGCAGCACTGAGCTAATCCCTAGCAATAAATGCAACTGCAGTCAAGCCACAGCAAAAGAAAACACAATATCATGCTCACTGATTTAATTTTCATAGACAAAAATCACCTTTCCAGCATAATTTTCATAAGATTTATAGAGATTCATTAGTCTATCCACAAGATTACAGAATATACATATTCCTTTAAACTGGTAACTACACATCCATGATAAGTCACAATCAATGGATATAAAGAATGAGACAGTAACATGTTTTCAATTTGTAAATTTCTCATGATTCATCATCAGAGCTTTGAATGTGCAGTGCTACAAAACTGATATGGCTATCTTACAGCATCTTCATGAGAATTTAACAGTCAGCTAGTCACAAACAACAACAACAAAAAACAAATATTAAAAAATATTTTGCCTATCATTTGATTTTAGAATACATTATTCCAATTTAAAAAGGAGCTACTCAAATGGAGAAGCCATTTTTCACTGATGCAGCATGATAAAATTTGTGTCAAACTCCCCAAGATGTAATTCTATTTTTCTTGTGTTAACTCTCATGTTAGGCTTCCAGCACATTAATACATGACCTACGAAGAAGTTCTGTGAAAAAAAAAATCATCTATCTTTTTAGATACAAGTTTCTGTTTTTATATCCACATTCTTATCAGTCATATGACAACTACTGTATGGTTTCCACTTCAAATTGGCATAATGCATCTTGAAAGCTCTGTCATTCAGGAGGAGAGTGCTGTACACCACATCTCTTCAAATTTTGTGCGTGGTTGTGAGCTGGTATCCAGATTCATACCAGATGTGGTTTTGTAAATCTGAGATTCTAATGTTCCTAAGAGGAAGAAAATTACAACAAAAACACCGCTTGTTTACTTTACAAACTGTCCCCCTGCACAAGTAATCAAAAAACATGACAAGCAGAAAATGAGAAACATGCTAAAAAGAAAGCAAATCCTCTCCAGAGAAGGAAAGAAAAAACCCCAGATCATTTTCAAACCAGCCCAGTTTTAGCATGACAAACAAGGGCCTACTAATCTGGGCTGAGTGAGGGGTACATTGGTGTGTATGTAGGAGCTGAGACATTTTAAAGCTTTCTTCTTCCACTTCACCTGTATAGTGTGTATCATTCAGTTAATTGTCACCAGGGTTGTTTGTCAGTCTTAAAGAGGGGATTGCCACAGCATCAAGCAGGCAAGTATCTCACCAAGTATCTCTCACAATTACGAGGGCAGCTAGGCCGTCCAATAAAACACATCATAGAAAGACTTTCTGCCTCTATGATGTAGATAGAAAAACACCTGAATAGAATTAATGACCCATACACACAGCCTTTAATGGCAAACTGCAAAAATGAACTGTGAAAAAAATAATTGTGTGTTATCAAAACTTACAGAAATTTCCCATCCAATGTCTCCATCTCTCTATTCATCCCCATCTACCACCCCCCCCCCCAAAAAAAAAAAACAAGTCAAGCAGCAAGAGTACACTGCACTTATGGACGAGTACATCACTTGTTCAAAGCTGTATACTTTATTGACCCAAAATGCAGTTATTATTCCCTCTTCAATGAGTGATTTCGAAAATGGGTGGGGACAAAGACACAACAAGACATCCCCTTTCCATTAAAGGCCTATCGAGAGTCAAGTGCAGGCAACAATACCCCCCTCCTCAGCACCACTCTCCACAAGTCTGCTATCACACCCTACTTGGTTCTTACCCCTCCCCTCCTCTTGGAAAGTATTGATTGGAGCTAACGATTTGGCTTTCTCCTCATCAAGGGGGCTAATCCAGAAGGGCCAGTTAGCTATTGAGAGTCAACTGCTCATCATTATGGGGGTTTTCAAGCCATGCATTAGTACTTTAGTGGCCAGCGATCAAAAGGGCTTTGCTGCAGGTCATTAGTTCAAATTGGAGATGACAGCATTCTTCAAGGCGATGGCATCCCAATCACCCTCTGGCAGTTTACAACATCGGAAATATTATCTACCGTGCATCATCTTTTCTTATGTTAAACATCATGTGAATACCTACGCGCAATAGGCAAAACCAAAGCATAACTTGGTGAATATCTGAAGATGATGTCTTTGAATCTGTGAGATATTGTCTTGAAACTACAAGTAAAGTTCCTGACTGTCGTACCCATCACATGTATGTCGTCCATCATATACAATGCAGCTGTCTGAGCATGCATGAAGGCATGCGTACACCATCTACAAATATAATACAAATGTAGCTCCTTTTGAGTTTTTGTTCTTGGCGTATCTGTTTTTGTGGTTTGATTGTTTGTTCTTTTTTTTTATCATTTGACAAGTAACCCTTTCATATGTCCATATGAATGGGGTGACATGCTCATTCATTTGTACTTTCAGTCTCTAATTTTTTGATTGGTCTATTCCCAAAGCTGGCATTAGAGGAATCACATGTTGTTTTCTGGTCTGAAGAATTCACTATTAAAACCATTTTACTTTTACCAAGAAATGTCTTTCATGCAGTGTTTCCTTTCACAACTTTAACTTCACTCATGCGAATCTCGGGCAAAAATTCAAAGATGCAGACTCCAAAATAGGATATTAAACACAATTTCAAATCAATACACATAACTTAGTCTAAAGAAGATGCCAAATCAAGTCACACTGCTTTTGAGTCCCACACTGAAGCATACACTAGTGTAATACAATGTTGTAGGAATACTGAGCCTACATCTGTAAGTTACATGCTGTAAAAGAGTTTGGTGTCTGTCCATGTTATACTAGGGTTTACTATATAACTCTTAACTCTCATTCACATGTAGAGGTGGAGCTATACAATAACTCATTTTCTTTCTTGCCATCACCAATCCATATCATAACATAAATATTTGAATGAGGTGAAAGCATTCTCTGCAACACAAATAAAAAACACTTTTGCTTTATTCATCCATATAAATGGGGCTTTGATCTGTGTGTAAGTGTAAGACTTTATTCCACACAGAATGTTGATGCAGACACTGATCTGTTTTTATGTAAACGCATTCATTTTTTATTCCAGTTACAAGATCATTAGCTATTTTCCACGCTTCGCCTCTAATTGTTCCCAATTCTCTTGATTGCACGACATTTGCTAATCAGTAGTTATTGTGAGCAGAGCTAATGACAATGTAAAATAATCTGTTTTGCAGACTGTGTCCTTTGCTTTGTTTTGTTTTTCTCCTGTCACTACTTGACAGATTGACGCTCTGAAAGAAAAAAAAAAAAAAACTTTTGATCTCTGCGCACCTTGCCTTTGGTGTTGTTTGTTCTCGCCACCAAGGAATCACACCTGAATAATTAATGTTTTATCTTGCAACAAGTGCAGTCATTACATGTTTGTACAAAGAAAGCATGATGTTATGAGTTCAATACTACAATGTGTCCATCTCTCATTTCTCTCTCTTTCCAGTGTATCAAGAGTTTGTTCAACTTATCTACCCATACAGTGAGTTTGATACCAATACACGAAGATTTAACAGTCTTAGTGTCACTCGTGTAGTCATCAACTTAAGCATCACAACAAACTAAACTGAACGTGATCTCAGAGGACTGCATCACTTTGATAAAATAATTAGAACCATGTACATAATCAATGACTACAATTGTATAGTATGACTCAAGATTCCACTTCCAAGATTAGAAAAAAAAAAGAGAGAGTAGGGGTGGGGGGGGGGGGGAGAAAAGTTTGCAGTATTGATCACGTCACCTCGAAAGAAGCCATGCAAGACGGACTGCCAGCACGGTCGGCTGGCGGGGGACAGTGTATCGCCGCTTATTACCCCGGGCAGCTGAATGGGGATCCCGAGAAATGGAGGGATATCATGACGGGGCTGCTGACGTTATTCCTGTTTAGACCAAGAAGGTGGTCAATTGTTGCGCTGGGGTTTCATTTCAATGGAGGAGGGGTGAGTGAGAGGGACTGGGGCGAAGAGAAAAACAAAAGGGAGGGAGACAAAACCAGAGACTCCTGAAATAACAAACATTTAGCAGCCCCCACTGTGCAGGCATGTGTGTTAATCTTTTCAACGCAGTCAAGCGCCTTCGCAAGGGAAGATCATTACATGCTGAGTGGAGTTACAAGGCGCTGGCGTGGGTAGCCTTCCCTGAAAATTAGAGCTGGTGTGATTTCTCAAAATTGTGCACTCTACAGTGGTTCATTGAATCAATTTTCTGTTCAATTCAGTCAATATTGAATTGTGGGAAGGATCGAAGTTGAAATAAGGTTCTACCATCCCTGAATATATGCTCAGACAAATATAATATTCTTTTACTCATGAATTACTTGACAGCCACAGACAAGCATCAGTCAGAAATTGTCACGATTCTTACAAATCAAAAAACAACATCCTTTGAAGTGCATTAATTGATTTGATTGATTTGATGTCCTTACAGTGATTCTACATTTATACTCTGCTGGTCAACTTGTACTAACTCGATTTTTCTTGTCATCAGTAGCATGACACAGGATATGTTCAGTCTCAATTTATTACTATATATTTCACTTTTTACACCCAGCATGGGCATCAAGTCTGGCAACACTTTCCATCATATTTCGTTAATCGAATATTGAATATCTACATAGAAAATACAAACAAATTAAAGACTGCTTGTATGTAGCATTTCTGACCAGAGTAAACAGGAAAAAAAATCCATTCATAACTATTCAGGTATGATGTTATTTTTTAAAAAGAAGTTTTTGAATAAAACAAACATACTGGTAGATTCCATGAATAGTTCTCACCTGTCATTTGACAACCCCTATATAATACAACTCTTGATATCTCATTTAGATTACAAACATCCTAAGCTGTACGGAGGATGATTTTACGAGAGAATGTGTTGATATAAGACAGGTGGATGGGGATTCATAGACATTTAAGACTCACTGTAAATACAGCCCATTCAGAGAGTGATCAATTCCACGAATTGGAGAAACTGACGGGTGAATGGGACGATTGATTTGACGTAATGAGGGGTAAGCGCTTGCCACACAAGAGACGTTACGCAGGCTTGCACGAAGCAAACAAAAGTCATTGGATTCATAAAATTTTGAATGCAGACACCACAACTGAATATCGGGATGGCTTGCATTTCAGCACGCACCAAAATTTCACAGTCTGCCCACGGATCAATACCAAAAGTCATTTTCAGCGAGTAGTCAGTGACATGGTAAGGTGCTAGTGTTTTGGACATTCAATGAAGTTAAGCTCTGAATTCGGAAACAATGAAATGTAGCGGTAATTAATCCATTTAATCTATAAAGTGAGAATTATCACTCACAATGTGAAAGGATAATTGGTATTGATGCTGCACAAGACAACAAAGTAGGGACATTAGCAAAGATCAGTAGCTACAGATTGGCGGGTGATAAAGGAATTTTGAGGGAGTTGCTGTCAATTTCCGTCACAAAGACCACCTTTTTTCTCCTCTTTAGACCCCCACCCTACTCTGACAAAGGAAACCATTGGTAGCATTAGTCTCTACATGTCTTTTGTGTTTTTTCGTCTCTTAACTCCATGGGTCAATACCGGGCATTCATGATTGGCCCATGTTGCTCTTAAGAGGCACTTTAAGACCAATTTATTAGCCGAATTGAGTGGTTGTCTGAAGTATGTACATACCATTCTCTCCTGCAGGTAGAACTGCACATTGTACAGCTTACAAGCTACAGTCTGTACACAGTGCAACTATGAATTAAGAGTCCTGTATTCTGAGTGCTGCAAAACTTCTGTATGATCATGTTTTGGGTGATTATACATGTATTTGCACATTGGGAAAACTATCATTGAATATTAAACTGCAGACACCAGCTTTACTAAGTAAGTGTAAACCCTACGGTTTTGAAGAAAAGCAGACAGAAAAATAAAAGAGTATCCCACAATATCCCACAACATGCTATCGTTGGTTACTATCATCTCAAACCATTTATTCTAGGACTAAGGCAAAGCAAACCCAAATGTCATGGAATGGATGGTTTAAAACTATGTGTGTTATCAAAATAGATTGTCATCTAAAAATTCAGTTGACTGACACCAGAATAAGGAAGTTTTTGATCAAAACCATAGTTTCATCAAGTAAACACACCAAAGGTAAAGACACTTCTGTACTACATGTTTCAAATGAACACACACACACACACACACACACACACACACACACACAAGAGTATTAGTGCTTCAGCATTTCTGGCATCATTAGTGATTTAACTTTCATTGCCTTGTGGCATGTCTGCAGTCTCCAAATTGATTGGGTGAAGGTCAAGTTTGATATGATTAAGTAAGTGAATTATTCATGGGATATTTTATCAATTTACATAAAAATGTGCTTATCTCTAGCTGTAATATGATGGATTTAGAGCCCATTTGTCTAAATCAAGACCCATGATCATTTTTATTTTAAAAATGTTGATCACCGTGCCCTTTTGCCAATTATTGTAAGCAATATGCCATTAGCATCATAATTTGTAAAGCTAAAACTGGAAAAACTCTGATATTTTAATTTTCTTTCTTTGATTTGTTATGTTTGCTTTTTTAAAACTGTCTTAATGACATTTCCCAGTGTAAACCCTGGTAATCTTTACTACTGTTTCTTTTTTGGTTTTCATATAATAACACACAATAAAGGCAACTTAAGATTCTCCATTACCGGGGGTTTATGTTTCTGTGTGTTTGAGATATTCTATGTTATCGGATCAGACTTTGAATTTGGCTTTACTGGGACAATGTAATTCACAGAAGATAAAGTTTGGGCAGAGTGTGAGTTAGACACAAACAGGGTAGTCAAAGATATACATTGTAGCATAACGATTTGTTTGGAAATGTCTGCCAGTGAGGTGTATACAAATAGAACACAGATGAGAGTGTGTTAGTGGAGATGCAGCACACTTGAGGGTATTTACAATTGTGAAACATGCGCGAGGCGAAGCCGAGTGCATGTTGCACTTAATTGTGAATACCCGAGAGGGAATTGCACCTTCACTAACATCATGAACTTAAACCTGTGTATCATTTGATTTATAGAATGGGTCGAAAATTAATGGCATTCCATGTACCTTTATGGGTCAATACCAGTCAGCTACAACTTGCTCAAAAGTCAAGATGTCCGAAGATGTTCGTTGCAAACATCTATGCAATCGGCAATCGATAATCCAGCACATCACACAGTAGGCCTATACGCACACGTAAGTACGGCAGGCAGCCCGAACTATAAGTTGCTTACAGGATTGAGAGCGCATATAGTAGTGCGCAATGCGCTTGTAATGTCAGCTGATTGAGTGCACACTGCTAGTGTAGACATTGTGATGTCTGTGACCCAACAGTTATGCTTTCTCTGTAATGTCTCATAACACCACGTGCTGTTATATGCTTTTTCGTTGCACACTTTGTGCACGGCTGTACATGTTAGTAAGAAAATCTAGAGCACATACCTGACTCATTTAAGCGCTTCTAATAGGCTACATTTTTGAACTCATTTTATGATTAAGCATGGTGCATGGACGTACTTTGTGCGTGAGCAAGTCCTTGACTGGATGGAAATATGGAAATGGTATCCACCAATATTTGGGTCAATCATCAAATTCAGATTTTTACAATAATTATGCTGCACACCTCATGGCCAAAGAATTTAATGGATTTGTATGCAAATCAGTTCTTGCATTGAATGTAAAGTTTTGCAATGGAATTAAAATCAAGACACAAAAGGTTGAATTCAAATTGAAAAGTTAATTATCTCCAAAGTAAGTCATGATTTGTTGGGATAGTTTGATAAACTGTTCACCTGTGTAGCAATTCCTTAGCACAAATTCAAGAACTCGCAATTATGTTTTTGAGCCACTCCACATGAAAAATTAATCATGCAAACATATCGACGTTTACAGTATCTTTCTAATCTATTAGGAGAGAGTGAATGCCAAGTTAAGAGATATTTGAGTCTATATATTCAGTGCCTGGCAGAAAAGATTGAGATTGAGAGAGAAAAAAAAAATGTTTCTGCACAGCAAGTCACGTAAAATGCTACATTTCTAGTCATTGGTGTGTGTGTGTGGGGGGGGGGGGTAGGGGGAATTTAAACTGGCTGTAAAGAGTGAACCTGAGCAGTGGTGAGAGAGGAGTGTGCCGCATCTCTGGCAATACTGATAACAGCAGAACCGACAGTTGCTAGGGCAGCTCTTAAGCGCCTGTGTGTGTGTGTGTGACAGAGCGTGCGCAAATTTGGTTGTCCAGCGGAGCGTGTGTTTGAAAAATGGTGGTGGTCGGCTGGTGTGAAAGCTTTTTAGAATTCCTGATAGTGGGTGCGCTACTAATGAGGGTTAGAGAGCATGGCGTAATGCGGCGTGATCCGTGCATTCTTGAGTGGCGTTGTAGCACCGTGGTCAAGTGGGCTGGCTCGCTAATGTCATATTTCTTTGAAATTAATTTCTTTCTCTTGGATTTGGTCTCTCTCTCTCTCTCTCTCTCTCTTTGTCTGTTTGTCCCTTTTTTCTCTTTTTCTTTCAATGTCTGTCTGTCTGTCTTTGTATCTGTCCGTCTCCTGTGTTCTTACACTCTTAGGGCAGACACCTGTAATTTTTTCTTTCTCCCTCTCTTTTCTCTGTCTGTTTGTCTGTCTGTCTCTATAAGTCTCTCTCTCACTCTCTCTCACTCTCTCTCTTGCTATCTCTCTGAATTACTGTGCTGTGATGGTGAATTGGGAGACTGTTTTTGGCTTGGATGCATTATTTTTTGTAGTCATAATCATTGTACAATGTGGCTGCATTTTGAAATGATGCAGACATATATATAGAGAGATACACTGTATGTGTTAAAGGTATATTATAAAGTATATTTGGAGGATGATATTACTACAAGACATTACTAGATGGCATCCTACACCAGCTCTGACTTGATGTATCTTTATAGTTCAACAGGCTCCCACCCAGTGCCAGCTTCCATGTTTGACACATTTTAATTGGTATTGCTACTTCCATGTGAAAAAAGGGTTTATGAGTGGTGAGCTAATTTATTGCACGGAAGGTGCAGGACTGTCGTCTCCCCTTTCCACACTCTGCCACGTTTAAAAACTTCCTGATTGATGGCCAATGTCGACAAATCTTTACATTGTGTCAAGAGTGCACTTTGTGCCACATGATGGCCTTGCTCAAATGTTGCCCGCAAATGGTCGCTAAATTACATGCTGCATGCGGGCGTTTTTTTGTTTTTTTTTTTCGTTGGCTCTCGACGTTTCCCCCCCCCCCTTCCCCATGATTGCTCATTATCGTCACTCAAGCATGGACAGACTTATGTAGAGTCAACTGTGACAAATGGATCGCAGGACACGCCCCGTCTGGCAGTCAGATGCGATATTTCTGTACCCCGGTGGCAGGTTTCACATCAATTTTTTGTATGTAGATGGAAGAAATAAACATGGCACCACTTTGAATAATGAGATCCATTAATTTGTGATGTTGGAAATAAATTTTGATTTGAATGGATTTTGAATTGAATTTTAAAAGCTGGCATGCCTTTTTTTCTTGATATCATCTGTGCTTCAATTTATCTTTGTATGTTTTTCATCTGTCTATCAATATATCGTCATACCTATCTTGCAGATACATCATTTTTTTGTGTGTTCCTTCCATCCCCATCTCTCCCTATGGATATCCATATACCGTATCCATTGATTACATGTATCCATCTACACATCCATCAACGTATGCACATCATTACATCTGTCATATTATGTATTTATCCATTTAGATATCAAGTTTATAATATATCTGCAATCTGCCTATTTAATTATTTTCATCTTCCTGTCTGTATTTTCATTTTTTCTTTCTCTTTCCTATGATTAACCTCTATTTCACACAACTCCACAGCAGGTATATAGTCAAATGCGTGGATGGGAACAGCCCCCTCAGCTGTAATGGGTAACTACAATGTATCTTTCAGGTAACATCCTGGTAGTTTCCATTTTTGATCATCATAAAGTTTGTCTTACAAACATGATGTCACAGTATATACATTGTGTCGGAAGCTAAGATATTCATGTGAATTTCTTGTATTGGTGCCTGGGCAGTTATTAACTTTCTCAGGACCATAATCTCAAATTACCTGGCAAACTTTACATCATATTCTTGTCTCTGGATGTGAAATAAAGGATTGTAGTGACTGCCCCCCCCCCCAACTGCCCACTTAGCTGTCCAGTCACGTTGATTTATCTTCCGCATATCTTCGAGGGGCCGAAACTCTGCCGACCAACTCCATGAACAGATGTGTGGCTGGGGAGTTAACCTCCAAAAAAATAATTGTTGCTTATCGTTAATATTTTAATTTTCGCAGGGCCGATAATTTATGGCCAGTTTAATTGAAAGTTTTGGATGCTCATGGGAGGGAGGGGGGAGCTCTGTGCTCTTGTTGAGAGAGCAAGGGGACGCATTAACCCATCTATCTATCTATCTATCTATCTAGGGGTGTTTGACCGACCAGATGAGTCAACACACAGGGTATGGATGCGTGACTGGAATTTATCAATTAACGTCCGTTGGGGTCAGTTTGCAATGAGTGATAGCCAACATTATCACTGTTGGAAGAGCCAGGGGTGAGCCAGTTGGTGCGGTAGTGTGCATTTGCAGCACACAAGGTGCCCTTGTGTGTAAAATTTATGAAAAAGACAGTGTAATTTCAATAATGGTGGTGAAACTGAAAGCAACTGGTACTTTAAAGGGAAATTGACCATGTATTCAGGTTGACTTGAATAATAAAGTTCACATGACCAATAGAAAAGTTCAAATCACAGTTATTGTGCATATATACAATGATGTACATGTATCATAAAAGCAATTTCGAAAATGCTCTGGTGTCATTACCATGACTTTCATCTGTATTTTGCTCAATAAGATCTTGTTTTCAGTTTCGCCGTTTAGCACCTGTGATGGGTAAAGCGAATGTTTACCCCTTTTGAGTCTGCCCAGTGCAGCAGCAAGGCAGGAAGAATTTGTAATTTGATAGGGCATGCCATAATTTCATTTCGTCCAGGCAATGCCGCGGAGAAATGGGGGCAGACCCCTGATGTTAGAACATCACAAGGTGCGTCAGCGGTGTTTCGTTGATTAAATCAAGTTTGCTACAGAGTCTCAATGTGTTTCCTATACCGCGTGACACCACAAGTGTTTCCCCGCCATCAACAATACAATCAGCCATTC